>NW_019384547.1:451026-509110 GCF_000671375.1 Centruroides sculpturatus | reverse complement strand
GTCGTAATTAACGAAACTTTAGATTATTCTAATCCACGAGTTCAGGAGTCAGTTAATGATTTCATGCAAAAATTTCACACAATTGAAAATATAGCCGGAAAGGAGTACGAACTTTCTTGGTTAAAATATTATAAGAAATTCCAAAATCATCCCATTTCGAAGTATTCTTTAAGGGGTTACGATCTGTCTCAGAAGGAAGATTTTATGGATGCACTTAAAAATATTTTCTTAAAATTCACAGGAGCCAAACAATTTAAGAATGACATCATTTTTAATCACAATTACACTGATATTGTCGCCAGTCGCTTTTTATTCTTAGCGAAAGATGTTTCGAATAGAGTAACCGAATTCAATCTATTAAACGATTTATCGAAAATAGCCGAAGAAGCACCATTTTCCGTTGTACTCCATACAGTAATAACACCTATGGTCGAACAAGGAGTCGTTATCAAACAGATAACGATTCAGCTGTTCTGGATCACTTCCCTGTTAATCTTTGGCATTTTTGTGTCTTTAATACCCAATTTGCATTGTGCTCTTATCGTCGCTATCTGTGTCGTGTCCATAACAGTGCAGACGATCGGATTCATGTCTTTATGGGCAGTCAATTTGGATATCGTGTCTCTGATTATCTTGACTCTTTGCATCGGATTTTGTGTCAATTATCCTACTCACATATGCTATTGTTTCATCAATTCATCACAGCCAACGAATGAAGAAAAGTTAAAGGATAGTTTATGTCACGTAGGTTTTCCGTTAATTCAAGGGGCAATATCTACTGGATTAGTATTGTTAATCATCGCTTATTATAATATATTTGTATATACAACTTTCGTTAAAATCGTTTTCGTAATTGTACTGCAAGCTACATTTCACGCATTGTTTGTTATTCCTACAATCATCTCGATAACTTCGTTATTTACAAGAGGATGCCAAAACAGCAGAGAATCCACATTCTGTGGGTGCACGTAGATGTTATTATTTATAAATGTATGAGTAATTAAAAGCCTAAACATATAACGTACAATTTATGTAATTTTCGAGTAAATTCAATTTTTGAAAATGGGCATATCTAAATAGAATTCAATATTTCTTAAAGTTGCTTTTACGATTTACAGTATTCTAGACGTTTAAAAATTATCATTATTTGTTTTGCATGAGAATATTGTACTGGTTTATATGATTTGTAACAGCATCATAGTAGATATTTCATACTGCTTGGAGATAGTAAACTACAACAATTACTTGCACTCCAGAATTTTGATGGAGCAACGGGCTAATAAAGATGAAGCTGTTGATTAAATTATATTTGTTTCTTAGTTCATAAACTAACTATTACATACAATTATAATAGCAATATCTTGTTAATAATAAAAGAATTTCTTTTCCACAATATATATATATATAAAAAGTATAAAAACATTTAAAAATATGTTTGAATTAAATTGAAGAACAAACGGTTGAACAAAGTATAGAATATCTGTAGTGTTAAATGGCGTCTATTAATATGAGTATTGTACTTGTTTAATTAGAGTTCAGTAAAATATTTTCACATTTGTAGTGCTAATTATTTTACTATGACAATGTACATCAGATCAATTATAATTATATTTTCACAATAAATTTTTAAACTACTAAGCTATTCGTGTGTCAAAAGTTTACTTTATTTTGAATATTATACCAGATACACCATAACAGAAAAATATATATATAAAATTTTACACTATTTTAAAATTACAGGCGTATGCCTGTAATTTTAAAATAGTGTGATCCGCAATTTTATGAAATATTGAATAATGAATACAACTTCTGGATCTTCATAATTAGGATATAATTAATATACCAAATTTTATATATAGTATTAACCCCTGAATGTTAACGGCTATTGATGTCGGTGTATGAACGATGATTTTTTGTTTTCATCAGAAATAATGAAAATTACTTTTGTTTCCGATTTCAAAGAATGTTTTATGCGTAGTTCCATCTTATATTTCATCTGTAGCAAAGTCATTTGTTTATATGCTATAACATACAAGCGATTGTACCTATTGATACGTTGTATTAAAAAACTTTATGTTAATTAGAAGTGGTTAAGTCATCTATGATTATTCTAACTAAACACAAGTTAACTCTTAAGTTTTCATTAATTAATATTTAATGTGACAATGGCACAATACCGTGCTGCAATTTTTAATCATATTTTAAATTTAGAATACAAACTCTTCAACACAAATTAGTGATAATTTCTTTTTGAATTAACATTATCAATTAACATCATCATTATTATTATTGCGTTACAGTTCTTCTTTTACTGTCTTGATTTGTCTTATCCTGGCTGCTTTAATACGCCATTGAGCTTATAGCCCGATCTTTCGGCAGTTCGTTTCGCTTTAATAATCTGGTTTATGAAGAAAAACTTTATACTTGCAGACTTCGTATTCTTTTATAATCTTTTCCAATTTGCACAATTTGGCATAATCTGTTATCAATTATTACACATTATCGGTTACAGATTTGACGATATTATCCATCACTACTGTGTGTTGTATTTAGTTCAAATCCAAAACTATTAAGACGAAAAAGATAAAGTAAATACGTATTACACCGATAGGCAATCCGAAGTAAACTTCAAATCTGTGTTTGAGAAAACTCAGAATCTGATGTTTTACTTAAGCTCGAGCCATTATACAAGAAGACAAGTTGCAATTTTCTCTTGCAGTAGAAATTGATTCAGAAAATCTTGCCAACTTCAAATATACAACGGCAACACGAAAGAGCTTTCATATCCACTTGAGTAACAACTGGAGCGCGTTGAGAATATCACGTGGTAATATTACATTCATTAATTCCATTCATTTAATTTCCAAACATTTGTGTTGTTACTTAACTCGAAACCTGGATGAAAATAAACACGTTGCTACTGAAAATATAAAGCAATATTTGGTTTTTCACACTTTTAACCGTGTTTTCATATGTTTATATAATCTTTGTAATTGTAGAAACGATTTTATTAACAAGAATGAAAATAAGAAAATCTATATTTTATTTTGCCTATTTTAGATTCATAGTAACATGCATGTTTTAGGGTTTATGGACACATAAAGTCACACTGTAATTAATACAAATGAAAACATTATTAATAAACATATTGTACATCAATAAAAGTGAGGAATTTTGAAACATATCTGTAAATATGCAAACTGGAGGTATTTGTTGCTAAAATAGGCAATGGAAAACGAAATAGGTATTTTCAGGCACTTCTCTAATATTAGTTTCGATTTTAAAAATCCCTAAAATTAAGTATATTTTAATATAAATATTCTTAATTAGTGTTTTAATAATGAATTCAATAATTTACATATTACAATAAAAATCGTTACATTAATTATTACGTTGACTGGATTTAGTAAGACAATATGAGAAACAATATACACATGCGAGGACATTGCATAAAACTCGAAATGTTTTCATCACAGCGTAAAAGTAGAAAATAAAAAATCATATCTATTGTATTTTTACGTCGAAGGATGCAAAAGTTCGAAGATGGCTTATAATTGCTTATTTGAATAGTTTCAAACACCGATGCACTCTCCCCTTCAAACTAATCCTCTTAATCGACGACACGCCGTTTTTCAGCGCTGGTACAGCTTTTCTGTAAGCCATCTTGTCAAAAACATGTTTTCTGTTATGCTTTTTTTTTACCACGTTTGATAACTGAGAATGGCCTGAGGACGTTTCGATATCTTTCAGTCATCATGTCATTTATATTTTACTTTTTTTTCACATCATTAATTAATGACTCATTTGTTACTAAGTACTTCCTGTACTTAGTAACAAATGAGTCATTACGTAACACGAATAGACTTAGTGTTGTTATGTACAAATTGTTTTTTGTATTTTGGTACATAAAAAATTGTATTTTTTGAGTATTTTTCCACTTATGTTAAATCCAGTTTCTGTGACCAGGTCTTCGTACGTAAACCGAGCATGAAATATATATTTCATAACAACAAAAATCAGTTTCGCCTTAGCTGCAAGTTACTATACAGCCAATACTGCGCACACAATACACAAATTAATAAACATATAATAATAATAATGTAATAGTGTAATAATGGATGTAATAATAACTTTAACGAGTGAAAAATCCTGCAGAAGTAAAAAATATATATTAACCAATCTTAACTTTTACTTCAATCCATATTCAATAGTTTTTGTTATAAACAAATATAATACACTTTTGACGAATGCAGAGAATCGAGGAAGTAATTCTAATTCCTGATAGAATAGTGTTACATTATTCAAATTCTTTTTCATTGACTCCGAAAAAATTTATTTAATAAATAATCAATATGCCGCCATTTTAAATAACACTTTTTACACCAATGTGCATTGTTGTGTTGTATTTTTCAGATTTACACCTTTAAAAAATAATTATTATAAAATTAGTTTTCATTATTTCGATAGAATTATAACTTAGAAAATAAAACAATTTTGTTTCATGCGGATTATGAGCAATTTCCTCACATGTCAGGTCTGCCATTCTACTTGTTTCTGTTTAAGGGTTGTCTGCTGCTATAACATTTATAGCTTTGAAGGAATTTCCAGCGCTAACTTTATTCAGATCACACGCGGAAAGTTCATTTAACTTAATAATCAAAAACTAGAGAATTAAAGAAACACAACAATTCATATAACTGTCTTCACGTGCGTTTAATATTTATAAAAAGGAGAAAATCTAAAGGAAGAAAAAAACCATAACGACAGAGAAAAAAATATAATTTTAGTAAAAATATGTTCGATAATTTTAGATATTTAGGAGGTGAAGATTGAAAACTTTCCCAAGCTTTTGCATTTCGAATGGGTAGATCGACTGTTTGCACAAAAAGTAATGAAACTTGTCAAGCTATTGGCAAATGATTACGTAAAGATTCCAAACAGAAAAGAATTAGCCGATTTTGCTATCGAATTTGAAAAACAGGACAGAACTTTGCTCATTGTATTAATGCAATGAATATAGTGATGTAAAAATTGCTGTGACACATCCAGAGTTTTTAAATAAAAATTTGGATGAAACAAATTTACACTACGCCAATCGGGTTGACACATTATCGATAAAATGGCGACAAGGAGTAAATTCAGAAATAAAATGACTTCACATACGCTTAGCACGCGTCATCATTCGGTAAGCAGGTTTCTCATTGTTGCGTAAACAATAAATATTAACAATACATTTTCGGCGATTGTCGATGCGATTTGTTGGATTAAATAGATATAGAATGCGAATTTGGTTTTAAAAGATGAATATGTCTAGTAAGTTAAACTATATTTTTATTGTATAATTATATTAACTCTTTTATAACGTGTTTGCAATAAAAACAAAAGCATAAAATTAAATAGATATCGAATGCGAATTTGGTTTTAAAAAATGAATATTTCTTGTAAGTTAAACTATATTTTTATTGTATAATTATATTAACTTTTTTATAACGAATTCGCAATAAAAACAAAAACATAAAATTAATAATAATTTTTTACCAAATGTTTCAAAAGTTTTATACCCAAGTTATATGTTGATAAGGAATTTATTCTCTCACTTGAATACGAACGATCCACAAAAATCTAATATAAATTCATCACATTTGCTGTGATTAGATTTTAATCACATTAATAAACAAATGTAATTGTGGTTGTTTTCGAGCTGAAGTAACGCGTTTTCTCTTCTCTGTTTTACGTTCAAAAATTTGTTGGAATATTCCTGAAATTTTATAATTTCGAAAATACATTGAAAATATTTCCAATTAAACAATCATTAAAAAATCGTGCATTTAGCCCGAATTTCCCAATAGAGAAGAGCAGTAAAAGCTAGCTGTTAACAAGCGCCAAGAATACTTTCATACTTAACTTTAAGTTACTAAATACTTTCTAACCAGAAACTGTCATTTATTGTAAACAGCAATTATCAAGAACATAAATATTACAATCAGCTATTTCTTAGTGTCATTAACGATATTGAACTTTGCAGTCATTTTCTTCTGGAGACAATTCGAACGTTAAATTTATTTTCTGCAAATGAATAACAATTTATTATTTTATTTTTACATTTCTGCATAATAAAAAAATGCAAACAAAAATTACATCAACATTTTTGTAATAAGATAAGATATTGAAAAATAAAATAAAAATCTATTGTTAATTTAAAATAATCTCATAAAAAGTTGTAACAACTGTAATCTATAGGCTAATGTATCAGTGTTTAATGTATACTTACGACTTGATTTTGAATACATTTTAGGTTTATTTCATTGAACAATGCTATATTTTATATTTACAAAATGTTTTGGTCTATTACATTATTTATCGATATTGCTGAATACAGCAAACAAAACGATCTTCACCACTAGATATATGCAAACATTGCTGATTTCTAAGAAAAATCTTGTAACGAAAGAGTAACAAATGTGGCAATTACTTTTAATTTGTTAAAGTTATCCATTTATTTCCCTTTATTTTTTATCGTTGGTTCACAAGTATAAAAATGTAAATAAACATTTGATTGTTTACATTTTTTAAGTTTTTCTACAAACGGAATATTTAATTCACAATTTATTTTGACTTTTTATTAAATTGTATCAATGAAGATAAAGTAAGCTTCTGAGTATACGCTAATAAATATCCATTTACTAAGTATAAGAATAACTTTTCACTAATATTACATTTTCAGTTAACTTTATGATTGAAACAATTTGCTTTTTCTACACAATTAATAAAGTGAAATCACAATGCAATATTTATGCTTTTATATCACATTTAAAATAAGATATTTCTAAGCAGTTATTAATTGATATTTCTTTATTTCAATTTATATTTCTGTTGATTTGCTATACAATAAAGTTTCAGAATTTCTTTCTAGAATAACAATTTTATGTGTTTATTTGGTGTAATCTGTTTGGGGTTTGGTTTGTTTCTTTTTTTAAAATTACTATATAATTTTTGAATTCAGGCAAAGAAAGATTTACGAATGTCTCTGTTTATTGTGTTAACTTTTACTGTCTAGGTTGTGAGTATGAAATGGAAGGTTTACCTAATCGGAAAGAAGTAACCGTGGAAAATACTGTCGACGTGATAGTACATATTATTTCGGATCTGGCGGCACGTAAGAGAAGAGAAGAAGCAAAATCGTCTTCTTCTGTAAGTTACAATTTAATGGAAATAATTGAAAGTAATTTTAATAATTTGAAGACATAATTTTTCCCGAAAAAGAAATCACTATTTATTAGTTTTGTGTTCCAGACAATACAATTTTGGAGACTGACCTTTCTTTTTAAACTAGTAACCGCCAAAACGTTAAAAGGTCCTTTAAAAACACTTCCAATTAAACTTCCAACACTTCCAAAGAAAACTTCCAATTAAAAATACAAACATTTTTAAAAACAGTTCCTTTTTTGGGAAAAACTATGTCTTCAAATTAACTATGTCGCCATCGGACGAAAAAACTCAAATAAGACTTATTTCATAATTCTTATCAGTTAAAGATTTACAACTAAAAAACCCATGACAACAATGCACAATGTTATAAAATGTGTCAGTTAAAATGGCTTGAAGTAATAATGGCTTGAAGTAGTTAATAAAGTAATGCAACCTTTGACATACCGTGCTATGTATTATTTCTTACATGTTAGTACAATTCATGAAATAGATCGAAGAAATACGTTATGTAATATTCAGAGTATAAATGTGCGATGACGTTATAAAACGTCACAAGAGATGAGATGGCTGTTGAAAAGTATAAAAGTAGATTTACGTAATTTATATATTTTAGAGTGTTTTAAACTTTTCCAAAATATGTTTGTATGGATTTCATAATAAATCTCAACATTTATCTAATGTTCTAATTCAAGATAATATTAAAACACCCGAAAGTTACATGATTACTTTATTTTAAAAAGCCAGCAGCAAGTTGCTCAACTTTCCCGGCAACTTTTGGTGATGTAATCTGTTAAAATATTCTATTTTTAAAAAACTTTCATATTTTTAACTACTCTTAAATTGCAAAAAGCTTAATTTTCATGGTAGGGATGGGTTTTATAAAAAAAAAACTAAATTTTCATAACGAGAAAAGTCCATTCGAGATATGATACATGACTCCTCTATCTCTCCACTCTGTCGATCTTTAATCATTAAAATTTAACAGCATCAAGTCCTCTAATAATCAAACAGCCATACCGAATTTCAGAACTTTTTGTCAAAAAGTGCAGGAGTTATTAAACATCAAACAGGATGAACAAAAATCGTATCCCCTCCCCACAAGCACAGAAACATCTATAAATAAATAAAAAAAATAAGAATTTTGTTGAATTTACCGACGTATTAAGGTCCCCTAAATTCAAAATGGAAAAAATCTTGAGAAGGAGTAAATTTTTTACCGATCGCCATAATTTTTATTCTTTTGTATATAACACCGAAAAAGTAACAAGAAATGAAAAACAATAAACCAGTAAATATACGTATTGACGATAGTATAGATTTTTGAATACACAAGAGAATACGTAACAATTAACAGAATATTTGTAAAAGCAACACTTATGTAACTTGCATATACGAATAAACACAGGCAACTTTCATTTGTGCGAAAGAAAATAAGTCATACACGAGTCATGCAAATTATACTTTCCCTATTCTCATAAGTTCACAGTTTTTAAAATAATAACACTGTGATGTATGAGTAAAGACAATTTGTTCCCGAAGCAACTAGAAAACATTTTAAAGTTATTAAAAATAAAATACATATTATACAAATTATTGTTTCCTTTAGTTAGGAACTAGAGAAACTCAACTATACAAGGTATTATTACTGTTCTGCTGATATCTTACACAAAAAGTTACATTTAACATACGAAATTTCAATACATATACCAAATGCAATAATAGCAGACGATAACATCTCATCACAGAAAAGTTAATAATAGATGTGGATGTAGTGTTTGTCTATGGTGAGAAAGTCAAAGCAATGAAGGCATCAGTCCAGTGTTTTGGGCAATCTGCAATCGATTCGGGTGAGCAATTTTTTAGAAAATTTTAATCAAGATCTGGCATAAATATGTAAGACCCACTATCACTTGGCCGCTTCCATATTTAATTAGTCGAACCCACGAGGGATATGGAAAAGGGCTATTTTAGTGTCCATATAAGATAAAGAAAAAACTATACATTTCCGTGATATTAGTTACGAGCACAACTTAGCGACACACATGGTAACTGGATAAACAAATTAGAAAAAAGTGGTTTTACTTAGAAAAAATACCATGGTGCTTTGGTTGCTTTATATTCATACAGTAACGCAACATGTAGGCAATACTCCGAGAGGACTTTCTATGAAATACTGTTTACTAATTAGGTGCTGAAAATACAAAGAAAACTCAGAGAACTCTACATGGCCAGCGCGTTGATCAGGCTCGAACACAGCACCGAGTACCAAGTTCAATGGTTTTAACAATTAGGCCACTGGTTGCCACTTTGTTTTTTTAAATATTTCAAAGTACTTTATTAAAATGTTACATAATTTGATCGTAAGCATTTTACGGAGAATAATCTCAAGATCTCGTATAAAAGCAATGACGGGAAATTTTCTGAGAGCTGTTTTGACGAAGTGTATGCAATAATCTATTGATTCGCGTACAATACGATTGATCCTGTGATAAACTATATTTCTGGGGACACTGTTGCGAAGAAATATCCAGCTGCGAAATTTAAATCGACAATCTATTTCTAAATTTAATTTTAAATTAAACAACGTGAAAGTTTTAAAACTCATTTAGAAAGTGGAAAGTAAATATAATTTGGAATAAATAAATATTAGAACGAATAATGAATTTCTTTTCAGTTTGTGTAAATATAAACAAACATCTGGTTTAATATTTTAATAATATACTGTCTGCGCATAAAATATTTCAAAAAATATTATTTATATAATCTGGATGCTCTTCATGCAAATTAAGTGTGAAAACTACTAGTAAATGAAAAAAATAATTACCGAGCTGTACATTTCACATAATAAAGAGCTACTAAAATATATAAAAGCATTGATTCAGTAGAATCATGTTGACACCCGGAATAAACTATAAATTTGGTTTGGCACAACACTGTCGATTAGTTGCCGACTCCGGCTATAAATAATACTAATTAAATATATTACTGTGGGTTTTCCATTTTTGCTCTTTCTTGCTCTGTGGGCATTAAGAGGCTTTTGTAAAAATATGTTTAACTCGTCTAGTCCCACAATAGAGCGGGTGGTTAGTGAGAGACAGGGCACGATTGCTTTAGAAATATCCATCCTATCGACTCATCTATCTATGACGTTTGACTCCTTTGCCAGTCAGACTGCTAGTGATGAGTGTAATTGTAGCCAATTATATAGAGTAAATATGCCGGTATATCGCGTTAATTACTCAATTAATCGTATTTTATGAATTATAAAAATATAAAACATTTTCTTTCGCTATATAAGATTATCAAAAGAGTCTATAAATTGCCAAAATATTTTTTTCAGGAATACAAAACCTTATATTCTTCAATATCGACAATGACAATAGCGTCCAAACGTAACTTTTAATCGATTTCAAAACTATTAATTTCCAAACATTTCTCGTGACAATTCGAAATCAATTAATGACATTTCGTTTGTTGTCAACAAGTAAATGGAAATTTTAATTAAAAATTTGTGTTTTATTTACT
Organism: Centruroides sculpturatus; assembly: GCF_000671375.1. Lineage (NCBI taxonomy): Eukaryota > Metazoa > Arthropoda > Arachnida > Scorpiones > Buthidae > Centruroides > Centruroides sculpturatus. Next base: position 498,376 of record NW_019384547.1, on the reverse strand, counting down.
TACTGCACAGACAGTGTAAAATGGGAAATATTATGAATGGAACAAAATGAAACACAATAAACAGATAACTCACAAATAATATATCAGATATTTAGAAAAATCAATAATGAAAATTGTATTAAAATACTAACTGCAAGTACTCGTATTGCTGGGTTTTTATTTGTTCGTACATTTATATGTAATATAGTTTATATATATATATAAAAGACTGTTTTTCTTCCTCTACATAGCCTTTCTCTGATTCATGTGTTTTCCTATAATATTCAAGTTGCTCTTCTGTCTCATTATTTCTGTTTCTCGTAACAATGTTAGATGTACTTTTTTCATTGGTTTCATTTTTCTGAGCCATCTTTTGCCTTTGAGATATGACTCGAGAGTGCAGAAATTCTTTCTTACGTTTTGGCGTTGTTTTTTATATTTTTACTTTTCACACTTCACTATTCACTTTTCACTTTCTACTGTTTTTCTGTTATTCGTACACTTTTACTAATGAAAAATCAACTGAAGCATGTGCGTCACACGTCTCCAAAAGCCACCCCCACTACTCTTACATAACGGTCTTCGACTACTCCAAAACATTTTCGACTATTCGAAAGCATTTAAGATTAAGATTACATTATAGCCAATCTTACCCGTTTTCATAAAATGCAAAAATTAAGTTCCCCATTTCCAGACTAATTAGAAAATATTTACATGAGTCTAAAAATATGTTCCATATCGCACAAAAACGCAACAAAACCGCATCTTGGCCTGCAAATCTTGCATGAAGCTTTATCTTAACACATTCTTTGTTACTCAACACTTCCATTGTTAACATTTATATTTGTTGACACTTCCATTGTTACACATTTTCCAAGTCAACCACTTTCAACCCCCATATCTCCCACACTGTTATAGCTATCGAGACGCGACCACCATGCAGCACGGTGGGAGACTTGGGGCTACAAACACCATTCATGTGCGATGTGTAGTTTTGGCTGAAGAGGGAAACACGCACACACGTCCATTTATATATATATATATACATATATATATATTGATTAAATTCTTTGTAATTTTTCATTTCACTGATTTTCAAAAAAAAAAAAAAAAAAATATTATATTACTGTCAAAAATCAGATCTACAATCTACGATATTTCCATATAAATTATTATATTTAAGCACAGTGCTGGCAAGCTGCAATAACTAACCTCGCTGGCCGGATCTGTCCCGCGGTCCGTAGTTTGGTGATTATTATTATTCGAGTTTGTAAAATTATTCACATTGTTTCAGAACTTTTTACAAGGACTAACTTTACCTCAATTAACTCAAATTATAGAATGATCTTGCATGTGTCTGAATATTACGTAGTGGTCAATAATGTATTGATAAACAGAAAAGTATTGAAATTTAATATCACAATACAATATTATTAACTACCGTAGGACAAAACAATACGAGATTATTCGAAATTTAAATGTTAAAATAATTATTTTATTTTTTAAATTTACAAATAAACTGTTGTCATTTCAAAAAATGAAGTTGAGTGGTTTATATTCTATCAATTAGTACAATATATAATAATATATCTACAATAGATTATAATATATTCGAATAAAGAATTATGCCGAATATTCAGCCTGTGAGTGGGATACAAACGTTTTTTTTTTTTCATTAGAGAACGCTTTCTCGAGAGGCGTGGAGTAATTTATTTTACTACCAAAGTAAACATGTACTGCTAAATAGTACAGCGATTCTAAATGACGTCAGAAACGTCCAAGTTCAGCACGCATCAAACTGACGTGTTCATCGCAGATGTCTGCCAATTGTCACCTCATTGAAGCGTGGTAACTGTGCAGCTTTACACATTCCTTCCTATTTCGGCAAGAACACTCGTGTTAATATTTGTTTGACGACATTAACTTGTATCTTGTTTAAACTTAATTCATTTGTTTCCACTTTTCAAATTCCAAAGTAAGTTCAAGAAGGTAAGTAATAGTTATTGTTTTCGAACGTATAAAGTTAATAATACATTGGTATGAATTTTTTAAAGAGAAGTATCGTCATGAGTTCTGTGGTGATAAACGTACAACCAAGAGTAGATCAGAATGATCAACTATCGACTTCGTGGAAAATTCTCTTCGTAAATATGAACATTTTAGGTTTAAACATTCAAAACAAAAATGTATCCATTCATAGTATATTAATGTCAATTATACAAAAATTCTATATTATTTGGCGTTGCTATATGACAATTTCAAATTTTAAGAATAATCATTCAATGAAAACATTATTAAATTCATTAATTTTTATATTATTTCTAATCATGTCAGTAATTACTATCGATTTATTTACAATTTTCAAAAGGAATCTTGTTTGCACTTTGAAACAATTGTTTGCTTTAAGACATTCAAAACAGTTAAATGTCAGAAGCATAATAATTTTAATGGTTCTAACCTGGATTAATGAGATAGTTTATATATGCTGCTTTTTATTTGTTATTTTACCAAACCGAAAGGAAATACTGATTGATAAATACAATGTAAGAACATTTTTCGGAATTGCAATTACGGAAAACATTTCATTATTACTTCTAATCGTTGTAAAAATGATTTATATTGTGTTTATAAGAATCCCATATGATTTCTGTTTCGTATTATTTATTTCAATCCGTAAAGAATTAAAAACAGAATTTGTCGTATTATCGCGTAAAATAGAGAACTTTACGCGTGAAGACTTCTGTAGAGAAATCTCTCACCTGCCCGAGGAATTCATGAGGATCACGTCAGTCGTGGACAATTTTCAAGAATTTTACTCAAAGATATTGTTAAATTCGACAATTATTTCAGGAGTATGTATCGTTTCTACTTTTTACTGGTTCTTTTCTAACTTAACTATTTCAGACATATATTATTTTATTGGGATTCTTGTTTCGGTTATATTTCCGTTCTTTTTATTTATGTGTGTTTGTAACGCTGCAGCTCGTGTATCTGATGCTGCAAGAAAAATATCCACAATCGTCTATAAAAAATCTTTTTCTTGTAATGCTCTCGTGCAAGATCGTGCATTCAAATTATCTATTAAATGTCTTCAAGAAACTCCTCAGTTCACGGGATGGAACATATTAGTTGTCGATCGTGCTTTGGTGTTCACTATTATTGGGATAGCAATTTCTTACACTATCGTAATCATCCAGTTTCAATAATAATTATTACGTATTAAATCTGTTATATATGTAATTCCGACACAAACAAAATAATTAGTCGGTGTGGTTAGGAATTTATTATGTATTTATTTCTGTTAAAATAAATTAATTGAAAAAAAGATCGCTGGTGGTTTGTGATTTTATTGTTATACGCCGATTTGCCGAGCCGCGAATGTTCAGCAGGGAGGTCTTTTATGAAAAAATGGCCCCTATTTTGTAGTTACAAATATGAAGAAACTTAGAAAACTGCGCTTGGTCAGTTCGTTGTCCATGTAAAAACTTGTTACCACATACCAGTGCCCAGTGACCGTATAGAAATTAAAGTTTATTCATCAGAAATAAAATGATTAAATAATAGTCGTTATTGTTGTTTATTTTATATCGAGAACAAAGTTTTCATTACGATTATTTTTAATTGAAATTATTTCAAAACAAATAAGGGAGATCGGGGCAACTTCGGCATGCGGGGCAAGTTTGTCAAGCGCTTTTTTTTAAAAACAAATTAAAAGGAGACTTTGGTTATAGGTTAGGCAGTTGAGTTTTATTGGTGGCTTGTTGAGTGTAGTGTTTTTATTGTTCTCCAACAAGCGTAGTTGAATTATCAAGCAAATTTTCATTTTCGTTCAATTCCATATAATATTTTTTTTCCATTTATATTGAATTGGCAGGTTTTGTTATAATTCCATGATAACGAAAGTTACTTTTCCTGTTAGAAGGATGTAACTTCAACTTATTCACGTGGCCAGATCGTGGCTTGGCATTCTGTTCTCAGGGTTGTACTTAATGTTTCGAAATCATGACTAGCGGGGTAAGATCGGCAACATAAAGCCACATTAGAAGCAAAGGATAAAAATCAAACAGATGATAAATGAAAACATGTTTGCATTTGTTATTCATGTATATATGTCTTTGAACTTGCATTTCGTTGTAATAATATTAAATGGGTGTTGGATTTGTATTTCTTTGTTTTAATAGTGAATTCCAACTTATACATTGTTAATAACATAATTTTATATACGTGCCTATCTTGCCCCATTACTGTTGCCCCTATACCAGGGGCAACTTTAATAAAAATAATTAAAATAATTACAACTTTACAAAAAGAGAGAAGTTGCCGATCTTGCCCCTATACCCGGGGCAACTTCGTCAATTTCTCTCTTCTTGTAAAGTTGTAATTATTTTAATTATTTTTATTTCCAAACTGATTTTAACCAGTTCTATAGTAAGGTAACATTCCAATAGACAATATGCAAAGCTTTTTTTTTCAGTTTACAGCAGTATTTATTACACAAAATTTAAGTAAAGCTTAACATGCCGATCTTGCCCCGATCTCCCCTAAATATGCAAGATCAGATGCAAGTTGGTATTATTTTATTATTATTATCATCATGATCATGATCGTCATCTATTCATTTATTTAAGCAGAATTAGTATTAAACTTCGTGATATTTTTAATATTATTAAATCATTTTGTACGTTATAATTATTATTGTTATTTTAAATTGTAAATACAGCGAAAAAAAAATATTCATGTTCTAGTGCTCTCAGTGGAAAACTAGTTTAAAAGAGACGTTTAAAAATTAACATTTTTTTTTTATTTTTAAAACTAATCTTATAAAAATGAATACATTATTTATCCATCATCCAGTATATAAAATACAATTACTTATAAGTATTAATTGTAATTGACAATGAACAAGTTCTCCAATACTAATCAAAGTGAAAATAATCTTGGCAGCTTGTTTAAAATACATAAATGCCAAATTTTAATAATGTATATTTCTAACTTACAGTTGATGATCCACGTATCGCTCATTATATTAATGTCTTGAAACTAGTGTAACAGCGGAAATACTGTTACGTAGTCGAAGGCGATCATCGATTTCTAAATTGAAAATTGAATTCACGTTTACCGTGCAAAAATTTTATATATGCAATTTAATACGTTTTAATAATCTATTCTATAATATACGATGTAAGAAATTCTTATTTAAAAGTTTTTACATTAAAATTTGAGGCAGAGAATTATTTCTAATTTTTTTGTGTGCAATTTTATATCATAACAGATTTAATAAAATCAAATAAATGTTTTTTTTTTAATGAAAAATAACTCGCATTTATAAAACAATAGTTCATATAGAAGCTGTTTTTATGAATGAAGTGAAGTACTAAATATTCATGCTGGAAGTAATGAAATATTTATACACTTTCAACTATATTTCTGGAATTATAATGGGGTAAATAGTGTTCGTTAAAAGATACAAAGAGAAAACAATGACTTTAAAAAAATTATTGTTTATTTAATCAAATTTATTGTAGTTTTTATTACCGTTTTTTTTACTTTCTCGGCTGATATTTATAATAGAGGAAAGTATAACGATCGGCAAAATAATGACCGCTCATGATTTTTTCATGTTTGGACTCAGGGGACCTTCGTACGTCGAGAAATGCTAAGTTTCGGGTTTCATTTGTGTATTTATGTATGTTAGTGTTTGTGGGGAAGCACGATTTTGTTTACTCATTCATTGTGGTCTGGCCGAAACCCATAATGGGCTTGCTAAAAAAGGCTTTCTTAGAGACCACAAAACAGAAAGAGTTAAAAGATACAGTTTATTTTATCAACTTCTGTGCCAAATATTTAAATTACAACAGGAAATAAATTGTAACTAGAAAATATTTCTGAATATTCGTGAATTAAGTAAGCAACCTGTCGAAAATGCCTTTCAACTATGAAATGAGTAAAACAATAAAATAGGATTTTACTGTCTCACTCAAATTTGCGTGTTATTGTATGAAAATTCTTCCTTATCCCCTGAATTCCGAGTATACGCCTCTAATATATAATTAAAAATATCATGCAACTCCAGGTGCAGTGGTTTCCAAACTTTTTAGATTCTCAGCACTCTTGCTAAATCCAGATTTTTCCAAAGCGTTCTATGACAAATGCTAACAAGTACAATTTGCGAAATACCGAAATAGCATCTGTTTTATTTTTTTTTAATTATAGAGTTAGGACATTAAGTACAAAATAAATAAAATACGTATTTGCAATAATAAATGTAATTGAACAGATTCAATTAATTATAATTAATGAGATGGATGAATGAACCTTTTGTTCATCGCACAATTTCTCAAATCTTGGAATCAAACTGGAAACAGCCATCCTCATTTCCTTCTCCACATTGATTTTCGTGCAATGCTTAGTTTTTTCATAGCGACAAACTCAGCTTCGCACAAGTAAGAAGTCGCAAATGGAATTAACATTCTCTGAGCTTTACCACTCAGAATGAATTTTCATCATTTACTGATATCCAAAATTCAGTTAATTCCATGCTGCTAAATATTGTTTTCAACGTATTGACTAAGACAGCTTAATAAGATTTTTTTTCTGCAGCAGTAAATTTAGATTGAGCACTAGCAATAAATATATCTTGAATCCATGTAAATTTCTCGATATTATCATTTTGAAAATATTTCTCAAACCAGGTGATTAGCTATGATAAATGTTCTTCAAAAATAAATTTCATAGGTGGAGTAAAATCAACACTGGAGGTGAAAAGCTGTTGCAATAAGTTTGTTCCGTATTTATTTATTTTTCTTTCTTTTCCATAGTTTTAATTTCTTATGAAAGCTGAAATTTTATCAATCGACTTTCAAAGGTGCATGTAGCTTCCCCTCAGGGAAGGATTTAGAGCATTCGGTTTTTCAAAAATATCACATAATTATGCTAACGTTATCAATACCTCTTCATTCATAAAATTTTCGACATACTTGGAATCTTTTTCTTTGAGAAAATGTAAATTTCCTGTCGCAGTTCAAACATACCAGACAAAATATTATCACGAGATAGCCATCGCAAAGCGCTGTAGTACAACACAGACAAGGCTTCCCTATCCCAGGGATCAGCAACCTTTTTTTCGTAAAGAGCCATTTTAGGAATTATATTTACCAAAATAATACTTACCAAAATAATACTTAGGTCAGCAACCTGAATTATGAAATATACATTTTTAAAAATTGAGCGTAAAACGTGTACTTTTTAGTGTAAAAATGGGTTAACATGTGCTTTTCTTAAAGGTGCTGTAATAAAATACACTGCAAATACATTACAATTATTTATTATCAGTGTTAGAATAGTCGTTATTGTAAAATATGATTTTTAGTTTAAAGTAAATCACACGTAATTTTAAGTGGTTATTTTGTACGCATAAAAATTCTTTAAACTAAAAAATTTTGACTTAATTAGCAATCAAAATACAGATTAATTTAATTCTTAGCTGCGGTATTTAAATCAAGAAGAAACCTTTCGAAAAACTGTTTTGTAATAAAAAGGAAAGTCACAATGTTCTGTACACGTTAACTTCAATTAATTTAGCAGGAGAGTTCATTAAATAGGAGTTTTTCAAAGTATCAACACTTTCGTCTGGCACGCTTATTTTTCATATCACCTTAAATGCAGAAAGACTCGAACTTATCAAGTGTATTTTAAACATTACGCTGTTTAGTGGTAACAAGTCACCAATAACAGCAGTCGTCTTATTCTATGGTCGGCCTAAAGTACTTTATACTCTATTCTGTTCTATTACTCCAGTTTTTATAAATAACGAACAGCTGGAGTTACAGAACACAACCCCTAGAGAATTTACACACGTGCTGAAGAGTAAGAGTTCACTTAACAGTAAGAGTATTCTACTTAACATCGTTTACAAAGACAAATCATTGAGGCGCTTACATACATACCGTGATTTATTGGCTGCTACAAGGTCGGTGCTAACACAGTGTAGCCATGCATTTGTCATTTTTAAACTGATTAAACAGATTGCTATTTTTCGGTTTATTATTCAATTTGTTTGACTATACTAGAAATTTCCGTTTCTGATTAAAGAATTTTTTCTGCAATTAAAATCGCTGGAAAAAAATTCAAGAATTTTTACAGCAATTTTTTTCTGCCTTAAATACTTCAGGGCTTGTTATTCATTATCCTAGTCGTTCTCATTGTGGGCATATGAACATAATACAAATATTAATTGAAATAGAATAGGGTCGTAGTACTTATAGTGTACAAAGACTACCACGTGTGATCCATGAAAGCTTTATCTGTTCAAATTATTTCGATTTGTTTCTTATTTTCCGTAATAACATCTAGTTATATAGCAAGAAATACAAGTATACGTATTTTGTTCTAAATCATGCAAAATTAAGCGATTTCTTGAAAATTTATATTAACAGGTTGCCAGGAAAATATACACAGCTGGTGATGGAAACCAATTGAAATATAAACCTCGTTGCCTTGTTTATTCAGCAGTATTAAAGATTCATCACCAGGCTTTGTTTACTTATGCATTTTCAACATAGTATTAAGGAAACCATTAATCATTTTTGTCATACGCTTTCTTCTAGTAGTCACATTATAATTAAGTACACAAAATGTACATTATAGAAAAAAATTTATTTTTCATTAAAAGATTCAATGACACTAAATGTATTTTTAATGCTTTTGTGTAATAGTTTAAAATATTAACAGAATTTTACAATTTGTAACTAGTGTAAGAGTGGGCATAATTTTCTTTGTTTTACGTTTTACGCGTGTATTTTTAAAAATTTCTATAACTGTAACATTGTTGTAAAATAAATTTACGTATAGAATGTTTTAATGAAATAGTTTATGTTTTAATGTTGATTTTTTACAAAAGGACTTTTTAACTCTTTTTTCTTGGGGCTTAAATTAGCCCTTCAAGCTTGCCATAGGTTATATGCAATGTGCAAAATAAGAATGCTGGGACCCAACAAATTTGACACGGACAAATGCCAAGAAATCCAAGGGATTATAGACGCGTCTAGATTAGTTTTTGTGTCCCCAAAATAGAAAGCTGATAATCATTTGGCCATCCTGTATTCCAAAAAATGGGTTATTAAACTTATTTCCTGTGGACAAATCAATTTGAATATTCGTATGTTTTACATACGCCAATAGAAGAAATATAAATTCGCAACAGTTTTAGACATTTTTAAGTCTTCAAATGTTATTTATTTATTGGTATTACACAAATACAGATATAGGACATACTTATAATAGACATGAAACAAGAGTCCTAACAAAGCCAAACCACTGGACCATTGTCACACATATTCATGCAGTTTATGGCCAAACAATAATATTTATAAACTGGTTTCCCCTTTAGGAAATATTTTATTTTATAAAATGTTAAAACAATTTAGAAGAATATTTTATTTTAAAACTAATAGAATAAAATTTAAAAATTATAATAAATTCTAACAAAACTTTGCCTCCATGTTGAAAGATACGGTGAGTCTACCAAATCTGAATTTATTTTATTAAAAGTATTCATTTGCCCATTTGCATTTTTCGAAAACGCGTATTATTGCATTCATAATTAATTAAACAATTATTATTAATCATTCACGTACTTAAGGTTAAATTAATAGTAAGTGGTTAACTTATAGCTTTAACCCGAAATTCTTCTTGCGAACTTTAGTGTGCTGGGTCATTACTCAGTATTAAAATGATGTTCATGATGTAAAATTTATTTTCAGATAATTCTGAACAATACTTTACCATTCAAATATTCGTGAATAAATATTTCATTCAAATAAAATATTTTAAAGAGAGACTTAAAATTACACATACAAAACAGGAGTGAATTATAAATATTTTTATTGGAGTAAATCAAAATAACAACAAGAAGTTCAGTGTTTGATTATTTTATTAATTTTTTACTATGAACACCCCAAATTTTCATTCTGTTAAATACAATTAAAATTCGAATGTTATTCATTATGAATATTACAGATCACAGAACAGACAAAGTTACAGATGATAATTGTAAATTATTGTTGATATTGGGTTATTACGACTGTGTAAGAAATTGCTATCCCAATAATAGTGAATACCAAAGCACGATCGACAACAAATATATTCCATCCTGTAAAATTAGGAGTTTCATCACGACATTTTATGGAAAATTTGTATGCAGAGTCTTGCACGAAAGCATTACAAAAAAGTGACTTTGTGTAGACGACTGTGGAGATTTTTCTTGCAGCATCAGATACACGAGATGCAGCGAAACACATATTCATAAATAAGAAGAAAGGAAATGAATTTAAAGTGAAAAGCACAATACTGCAATTTCTGTCTAAAGTAGTTAACAAGGTAGTAGTCAACAAGAGAAACAAACAATATTTCCACCTACGACAGTTGTCCAAATTAACAACATCAACGAATAATATTCTTGAAAATTATCTGCGATTGCCTTGATTTTCATAAATTTTTTGGGAAGATGAGAAATTTCTCTACCGAAGTCTTCGAGCGTATAATTCTGTATTATACGCAACAATTCGACAAATTCCATTTCTAATTCTTTGCATATTGAAATGAATAATATAAAACAGAAATGCTGTGGCATTATTAAGAACAATAACTGAGATATACCTAACACAAATAAAATTGCAATTAAAATATTTTCCGTGATGACAAGTCCAAAAATTGTTCTTGTATTAAATGTACCAATTGATATTTCCTTTTCTTTTGGTAGAATAACAAATAATGAGCATATGTAAACTATGGCATGGATCCATGTTAAGGCCGTTAATATTATTACGATTTTGACATTTAACTGTTTTGAATTTCTTAAATCAAACAATTCTTCTAAATTAAAATTAATACGTTTCTTATAAATTATAAATAAATCGAAAGCAACTGCAGAAAGGATAACAAATATTATATATATTAATAACTTTAACATATTACCCAACGAATGATAATCCTTATGATTAGTAATTGTTACATNAATTAATACGTTTCTTATAAATTATAAATAAATCGAAAGCAACTGCAGAAAGGATAACAAATATTATATATATTAATAACTTTAACAAATTACCCAACGAATTATAATCCTTATGATTAGTAATTGTTACATAACAATGCCAAACAATAGCAATTTTTTGCATAATTAACACAATGACACTATGAAGTGACAATCTTTTATCTTGAATGTTTAAACCTAAAATTTTCATATTAACGAAGAGAATTTTCCAAGATATCGATAGCTGATCTATTTGATGTTCTGCACTTGGTCGTACGTTTACCACCAAAGAACTCATGACGATACCTCTCTTGAAAAAAGAATTAATTCGATACATTATTACGTTTCGCCCGTTCGCAAACAATAACTATTCCTTACCTGTTGAAAGTCAACTGTGACGAGAACTGTATTAAGGAACTGCGTAATTCCGGCTCTTCAATGTCGTAACAACTTCCGGACGTTTGCAGTAAAGACTATTTATTTTCTATGCGTAAAAATACATTAAGTGAGAAAGTGTTGACGTCATTAGTAACCACTGTTACATTTAATCGATAACACTCTGAAATTAAAATCAATAGAAAGAATGCTTCTGAGAAAGCGTTTTATAATGAAAAGAGAAGTGGGATGTTCTGTAAACAAGAACATCAAGATGAAAGAAAAAAGTCACGTAACTAAAATGTATCTGGAAAAAGATAAAATAACGAATTGCAAAAATAGCGAACTGCTGAAATGGTTTGAAATATTTGAATTAACTGCATTCTTCATAAATCCATTTAGTTTAGCAAAATTGATAATTTTTGTTTGTTCCCATCTTCCTACTGCATTTTTTTTATTTGTTGGTCTATGATACGAGTTAGTACAAAGTTGACAATAATACTTTATTTTATAGACATTTATTTAATTTGTCTTTTTCGGTTCTGCCTTATGAAATAAGTGTAAAAGCTCTGTTTTACAACTTAAATCTGCATTAATTGAATAGAATCGTTAAACAATAATGCTAACGTGATTGATCGAAAATTTCCTTCACAGTAGTAACAACTAAATAGGGGCGAATTTCCCATAAAAGACCTACTGTCAAGCATTCCTCTTCAGCAGATAGCTTTGCCGTAACTAAATAAGATTTGCCAAAATATTTGTCATGGGGCGAGCATACACATACTGTACACGCGAATAAGTAATTATTTGCCATGCATCGGTTGGTTGTGGGAATGGCACGTGTTTGTCCGCCATCTTATATATTTCGTATCTCCCGATTACAGTTTTAACACTTTTTTTTTACTTAGTTATAATACGTTCTAAACAAACGTTTTATTTTTGTTTTTCATTATTCCAAAAATTTTCTTAGAATCTTTTTCACGTAAGTCTTATTTATGAAATGAGATTGGGCTAGTGATGGTTTCGACAATAAATTAACATAAAATATAATCCTATGCTGAGATTTTAGAATGAGGACTGATACATTTTTTTTAACAGAACAAGTTGTCTGAACAAGTAATTTTTATGAAAATATCAAAGCTAATTAGTAAAACTGCTTTTATCCATTAAAAAAAAATGAAATCTTATTCATCTCACATAAAATGCTTAATCTGTAATAAAGCCTTAAGAAGTGTTTTAAAAATTTTTGTGTTGTTTTTTTTCATATTATAAGCTTATTTTATAGGCCCATCATGAGTTTGNATATAAAGAGTAGATGTAAATTTAATTTCAATAAAGGAAGAACAACACAACTTTATTACCCTAATGAAAAGTTATATTATGGATTGTTATTTTATATTTGTCAGGATGGCAGAGACAATGAAGACATAATTCAACTAATTTAAAAGTGATAGACAAACACTGAACAAGTAATTTTTATGAAAATATCAAAGCTAATTAGTAAAACTGCTTTTATCTATTAAAAAATGAAATCTTATTCATCTCACATAAAATGTTTAATCTGTAATAAAGCCTTAAGAAGTGTTTTAAAAATTTTTGTGTTGTTTTTTTTCATATTATAAGCTTATTTTATAGGCCCATCATGAGTTTGGCAAGGTACGCAAGGGGAAGGTAGCAAATGAAAAACGGATCGAGAAGAGATTGTCCATGAAAAATTCTTGACATTTTCCACTCAAATTTGATCTGGGGCCATGGTTAAAACTTGAATTTTCTGCAAAAGGGTTTTATCAAAGTCAATAAACGTGAGGATCTTTAATTTGATAGGATGAGGGGGAATTATAACAGGTGATCTGAAAAGGAGGATGCTTCTCGAGAGAAGTTGAAAGTGAAGCTAGCCTACATTATGGTCTTATATATGTCAAGAAAACCCAGTAAACATCACACGGACACGCGATTGTCCAAATACGAACCAAGAGTCAATTACCAATGGTCTGTGCTTTTCGTCACTTTGTCACTCGTTACTACATTGTAATTCTTTTTTAAAAAATATTTATAAGTACTGAATTAAAATATTGCAACATTTGATCCTGAACATTTCACAGAAAAGTATCACATGATTTTGTACAGAGAGAATTTAGAAGGTTTAGTGATATGTAAAAATAACTTTTTATTCTTTTTACTTATCCCGGGATTTTGAGAAAGAAGTAATCTGTTCACTGGAATAACTAATTATATTTCGGAAAACCTAAAGATATAATTATTTTTAAGATATAAAATAAATCTTGAAATCGAATGATATAATTATTTTTCATTTTTAAATACTTTATTAAGTCCTGCAACCTCCAAAATAATAATAATTATAATGTTGCGTAAAATATGTATTAAAAATAGTGTAGTTAGTTTTCGAGACTGTAGTACTTCGTCTGCTCTCAAGTATTCTTGATTTATCTACCGGACTGCTCTAATAACGGCATCCAGCTAATAGCCCGATAATTCGGCAGTTCGTTTGACTTTAATAATCAGGTTTATGGTGAAAAACATCATACTTGCTGACTTTGTACTCGTTTGTATCTTTGCCCAATTTGCACAACCTGGCATAACGCAGTTATTGAAGCTACTGGGCACAGTTAAAAATTAAGACAACATGGGCACATTATTCCAGATATTACAGGTCCTGACAAGTAAAGAGTCTTTAGGTTCTTGTCACAAGTAAACTAAATATTAATTATTGACAATGTCGTAACAAGTAAAAATTTAAAAAACTAATAAGCGGACTCAAAATTTAATAAATACAAGATTATTTCGACAGTTTGAGTTAATTATACTTTCTATTTGCAAAATTTCCTCAACCAAAGAAAAAAACAGCGCAAAATAGAAAAAAAGTGAACTTTTAAAAACTTGCCGGATTTCTCGGAATGAAAAGAATTTCCCAAAATATTGTCCATAATAAAATCCGCCGGAATTTCCAGAATCCCGTTAGAGGAACCCTAGAAAGAATGACTGTCAAAACGATTATTAAAAAAATTGCAAAGTGTATGCAATAATCTATGGATTTTATTAATTTGCTTACAACACCATTGATCCCGTGATAAACTATAATTCTTTGGAGACACTGTTGCTAAGAAATATGCCGCTACGAAATTTGAATCGACAATCTATTTCTAAATTCAATTTTAAATTCATGTAATGTGAAAGATTTAAGACTTATTCACGAAGTGAAAAGTAAATATAATTTCGAATAAACAAATATTTGAACGAATAATGAGTTTCTTTCCATTTCGTCTAAGTATAAACAAACGAATCGTTCAATATTTTAATAATATATGGACTGCACATAAAATATTTTCAAAAATATTATTTTTATAATCTGGATGTTGTTTATGCAATTTATATTGAAACATGTAATAAATGGCATCATATAATTACCAAGCTGTGAATTTCAAATGATTATGATGCATGAAAATATAGAAGAGCGTCGATTTAATAAGTGAATATAACAAATTTCCTTGAGACGCTTGTAAATTTTATTAAAGTGATATTAAATATGTCAAGACACATACCATTAACTATTCAAAGCCACTAATTGAGAGAAGATAATAAACCGAGTGTGACACTAAATTCGAAATACCGTAAATAATAGGAGTTGATTATATTAGTTTGTTTCTTCCATTTTTGGTTCTTTTTTGCTCCGTGCGCATTGAAATGTGTTCTAAAATATATATAGCTCGTTAAGTTCCGCATTGGTGAGGGTGGTTAGTGAGGAATGAGAGACGATTGCTCTAGAAAAATTCTTGAGATCACTCGTTCGGATTCGACCTCCCGGGTAGATCCAGCGTATCGCCTCATCCGACTTCGGAACTTCACCCAATTTAGGCTCAGACCCCTTTTGATGGACTTCGTTGTAACCAATCATATAAAGTAAATATGCAATTATANTGTAACTTCTTCCCCGTGATTTCATTAAGACGTTCAATAAACTTCGGCACAATCCATCTATCATACAAGAACCAGCAGCTTAATTATATTCATCCTGAACGTGCGTGTTTCTCGTTTATGATTTATATTATTTAAAAATTCACGTTGAATTTTGGAATTAATTTCGTATTAAAATAATTTCAGTTAAAATAAGATTAACGATGAAAATGACAATAACTACAATTATTATTTAACATTTTTATTTCTGGACAATATTTCTACATGTTTCATTGCCATATTAATAATCTATCCTTTTACTACCTAAGTGCTATTAATTTAGTATATTAACAATTACGAATATCATAGGTGTAATATTTGGAAATTATTTTTAATATTGGGTTATTATGATTGTGTAAGAAATTGCTATTCCAATAATAGTTAATACCAAAGCACGATTGACAAAAAATATATTCCATCCCGTGAATTGAGGGATTTCTTCAACGCATCTCATAGACAATTTGTATGCAGAATCTTGCACGCAAGCATTACAAGAAAGAGATTTTCTATAGACTACTGTGCTGATTTTTCTCGCTGCGTCAGAAACACGAGAAGCGGCGAAACACACATTCGTAAATAAAAAGAACGAAAATGAATTCAACACAAAAATTCCAATGTTATAATTTGTGTCTACAATAGATAACGAAGCAAAAAACCAACAAACAGTCAGAACAATACTTCCTCCTGCGACAATCGTCCACAATAGCAATAACTTCGAATAAAATTCTTCAAAAATTTCCACGATTGACTTGATTTTCATAAATTCCTTGGGGAGACGAGAAATTTCTTTACAGAAGTCCTCACGTGTGTAATTCTCTATTTTACGCGACAGTTCGTCAAATTCCATCTCTAATTCCTTGCAGATTGAAACGAATAATAAGAAACAAAAGTGTTGCGGTGTTGTTAGAAACACCAGATACATCGTATATATAACGATTAGAAGTAAAATTGAAATACTTTCCGCGATTGTAATTCCGAAAAGTGTTCTTACATTATATTCATCAATTAATGTTTCCTTATTGTTTGGCAAAATAACGAAGAAAAAGAAGCATATATAAACTATAGCATGGATCCAGGTTAGAGCCATTAATATTATGACGCTTTTGTTATTTAATTGTTTCGAATTTCTTAATATAAACAATTCTTTCAAATTGTAAATAAAAGTCTTTTTATAAATTATAAATATAGCGAAAGCAATTAGTGATATAATTAAAAACAATATATAAAGTGATGAATTTATTAATTTTGCCATCGAATGTCTGTTCTTAAAATAATAAATTGTTACGTAGGAATTCCAAGCGATAAACATTTTTTGTATAATTAAAACAACGATACTGTGAAGTGATAATCCGTTGTTTTGTATGTTTAAACCTAAAGCTTTCATGTTCAGGTACAGAATTTTCCACGAAATCGATCGATTATTCGTGTAATTTTCTGCGCTCGGTTTTATATCTACAACAAAAGAATTCATAATGTCTGTCGTAAAAAAGAAAAGTCATTACAATCTATAATAAATATTTTAGCAATCAGAAAATAATTATGATTTCTTACCTTGGAAAATTCACTTTTGTAGAAAGTCTGTAATGAAAAGTATAACGATTATGTGAGATACAAATGAATACCGTTAAAGAAATATTATTTCAAAAGAGCCTTATATGTAATAAACTGCACAACTGACCACGTAACAGCGTGTAGACGTTCTTTATGTACGCATAAAAATATAACGCTACACTGGTATGTTTTGACGTCATTATCAAACGTTGTTCTGTTTAGCAAATAGTATTCACTGTATATCAATCGATAAATCAACATTCGAGAGAAGCTAAACATGTGACAAAATTTATCAGCTTGGCAATCATTCCTGTCATACGCCTTTTTCTGAGATATCTAATATATTTAAGTACATAAAGTTATCATTATAGAAAGAAAATTGGTTATTTTCATTAAAATATTTATTGAATATACTTTTTATATACCTGGTATTGAATATACTTTCAATACTCTCGAGTCGTAAATTACAACAATGACAATAAAAAGATATGAAATAATGCAGCTTGTTACGACTATGTTTATCAATTGAAAACAATTATATAAAGTACACAAAAAACTTTCTATTGTTTTGTAAAACATATCAAATTATTTCGGAAACTAGGCGAAAAAAATTGAAATTTATCTAAATTTAGTCGATTATATGTGTGAGGGCCCGGATTTAAGATTCGAATATTTTTATTCATTAGATTAAAAGTTAGGGTTAACTCAAAAAGGAAAAAACAATCGACAAATTTTCTCATAAAAATCGCTCATAAAAACTCCTTTCCCACCACAATACTTCCCTGTAGAAGATGAGTTAACTGTTGTGTCATATTTAGTCACTTCACCCACCATTGGTCAAAGAAGATCATCACCTATGACGTACAGGGAGAGATCTCGAGAAGATATCCCCCCATATAAAAGAAACTGTGAAACCACCGAGGGGGGGCAAGTTTTTCCTGAACTGTGAGTGTGCCCGTGAATCGCCTGCCTCTCGTCGCCACCGTCTTCTAAAGACTTTGATTACGACTTGAACTCGAACTATAGTTACGAGCCCAGGATTCGGACTCCGAGATCGTCCTGAACCCTTCAACTTCTACAACTCGAGGTATTTATGCTACTCGCGATGATATGTAAGCTCTCTCTCGAATATTCCAACCTCGCGGTTAGGGTCGCGACAAATGAACTATACGGATTGAAATTCCCGAGGCAAGGGATCTGTACCTTCGACTCCTTAAATAATTAACTATGTATAAATGTACGGAATAACCGGAATAAACGGGTATTTTATTAATGAACTTGGATTGGTGTGCGTTTCTTCCGACAATTTCCACTCCATACTCAAACCGAAGTCTTCGACGAGATCGCTCGTGATAATTCCCCATCCATCCGCGTATCTATCCGCGATAAATTGATAGATTGGTGTCAGATCCTGACAGGTGAAAGAATCTAACGATCCTTTCTCCTAACCCTTTTTTCCCATCCTTTAGACAAGCGAGACCGGACCTCAAGGTCTTGAGTCGAGTAAGTGGTAGGAGAGGGACATCCTCGTAAACATCCTACCCCCGATTAGTCTCACATATGTATGTAAAAATAAAGTTGAAAGTGCCTAATTTAGGATTATGAGCGCTGCAGGCTGGTAATATTTTGCGTGCCCTTTACAATTATAACATTGCAAGAAATCGTCACAGTAGTAGCTATCTCTGGTTGAATAAAATTTCGAATACAGTCCAGTTTCCATCGTAGAATCTTAGACCTTCTGGCGTTATCATGTACAGTACTCTAGAAACTACATGGATGTAGCACCTAAAGAAAACTTAATGCAGTTTATACATAGACCGTACTTGTTCGATCTGATAAAGATAATGCGAATGTGTCGTTGATGCGTTACTTAAATTTTGTGTAGAAAAAAGACACGAACGAGGTGATGGCGACTGTGTACTGTACAACTGTATGTGGCCAGCTCACGCGTCGGATGAACTTCTGATTTATTCGTGTACTCACCAGACGGAAAAAGAAAAAATATCGTGTATCCACAAGCACTCCGATAAATAAATAGAATTGAAACGACACTTTGAAATGTTTTCCCGGTGAAAATGAATAATAATAAAAATAAATAATAATAATAAGATTCAATAAAAATGATAAAATGTAAATTAAATTTTATTGTAACGAGTTTGCTTGAATTTCGTTTCTTCTGAGATCGCAGCAATGATCGCAGGTAAGGTAGTACAGTATTAGTATTGATTGAGACGTTGAGACCACATCAATTAAATCTTTTCTCAAAGTATTTTGAAACTGGGAAATGCCGAAGTCTATGAAGATAAGTATCTTAATTTCGATTTTTAAAAATGGAAGAAGAGCTGCGTTCCAGGTAATTATGGAGGGATCTGGTTATCATCTTGTGTTTCGAAATTGTTTATACTATTCTGTATAGAAGATTGAATCGATAGTTACAAGTTAAAAGTATATTGCATGAAAATCAGGTGGAATTCCGGTCTAGTTATTCTACATTGTATAACGTTGTTTCATACACGATTATTCAAAAACTCTTTTAAGCAAACGTAAGAAGCCGAATGGCTATTTTGCTGATTTATCTTCGCATTTGATAGGGTTTATAGTATTTTGTTGTGGTCAAAGATATTAGGTTATGGTTTCAGTTATAAGTTCGTATCTTTACTCGTTGCTCAGTATGAAAACTCTTTGCTTATGGTAAGAGATTGAAGTGTCTGTTCTCCATTAATTTTTTCTAACATTGGTGTTAAGCAAGGTTGTATTCCAAGTCCAGTCTTGTTTATGATTTCCTTCAACAATCTTATCGGTGTTATTAACTCTTCCGGTCATCACCGGAAGAGTTAATAACACCGATACAGAAACAAAAATTTTCTAAATTAAAATACATGCTTATGCAGATATTACTGTAATTTTATCTGATTGGGTGGTTGGGCATCAAAGATTGACTGATATATTTACAATTTATTTACATCAAAATAGTTTGGTACTGAATTTGAATAAGTCTAAGGTTGTTGTCTTGAGAAGAGATGGTAAGAATACGGATAGCGGTTTAAGAGCTTGTTCAATTCAAGTTGTTTCTAAATAAAAATATTTGCGTGTTCCTTTTTCGTCTAACGGTTTATTTCGAATGCATCATATGAATAAGGAAATTTACGTTAGATTATTGATAAATAAATTCATTCAGTTAAAAAATATGTCAGATTACGTAATTTCAATGATTATTTGTCTATTGAAAACTGTGGTTTTGCCTCTTTGTTTTATGACTGAGAAATTTGGAGTTTTCATTTTGTTAATGGTGATGGTATAAAGATTGAATTCATTAAAAACATGTTTTGTTTACCTCGTTGTACAGCAGCTTATTTATTCATGGTGAAACGTGCCTATTAAACTTATATTTAGTAGGATAGGAAACTGAATTATCAGGAATTCTAATTTCGATGACTATCGTTTGAGTAAGGTTTGCCTGATATTTCTACTTTGTAAGAATTCTATATATTGAACACGTTATCTTGTTGGCACTTGTAACGATCACGAAATTAATTTTATAAGTGATGATTTATTTATGATGGATTGGTCTTTTCTTCTCGTTATCATCATTTTTGATAATTTTTTATGACATAGATGGAAAAATAAATAATAGTGCATATAATTATTGGTATAAAGATTTAAATGATAGTTTTTTGATAATTCCTCATATAATGAATTCGTTTCTCTTTTTATATTGTCTTTCTATTTACAGGCTAGCTGTATTTCATTTTAAATAATTACTTGAGAGACTTGTTGTTAGTGTTGTATTATTGATACTAATATGTTTTTGTAGGTAAGGAATATTCTTATTAATAAATTATCATATCTATTTATTTATTGGTATTATTTTTCTTATTTTATTGACACGCGATCCCAAAATTTAAACATGAAATCTTATTTTTAACCTTAACCTAAAATTTAAATTAAATATTTATATATTTTTATATTATATACAGTAATTTATTATTGTATACTTTTGTCTGTGATTTAATGTTCGAAGTGTTTAAGTGTTTATAATAAATAAAATTTAGTCTATATATATTTTAGTTGGGGTTTTGTCTAAACTATTCTGATTATATTAGAAAACATACAATAAAAACTCTATATTTTTGGTATTGTTTGTCTTAAGCAGAGGAATTTGAAACACTTACTTATTTACTCTTGTTTAAGGAAGCAGCTTCACTTATGTGAAGATTTAAATATTATTATTGTTAATGGGAGATGTTTAAGAGATAAAGCCGGTGAATATTCTTTTATCTCTAAACGTGGTTGTTCTGTTATTGATTTGGTCATAGTTTCTTTGTTAATTTTGAAAAATGTTGTTTCTCTTACGTCGGATTGTTCTTGGCTTCATCGCCCGTTGATTTTACGACTGGCCTGTGGCAACGAAACGTATGTTTCTTTATAGAAAAGGCAGGGGATTAATAGAATATTTTGGGATGAATTTAAAAAGTATGAATTGAGTTTGGCTGTAAAAGAAATATGTGTTTCGAACAGTTTTTATTCAATAGAAGATCTGAGCAATTTTCTTTTTAATTTGGCTTGTATTGTACATTAAGTTCACATTTAATACTAGAAGACATAAGGATTGTTTTTCGTGGTTCGATTCAGATTGTAAGATGTTAATTTGTGCTAGGAATGAGGCATGGGGATAATTCAGGAAGAGCAATGATTCTAATGATTGTTTGCATTGCGAAAAAATTATATCCTGGTAAAATTCAGAATTGTTTTAGTAAAGCCAATAAGCTTTTCTAGAGTTATTTTCGACACGTTAAGAAGGTTTATCTTTATTTCATTCCTATTAGTCAGTGGTTTCATCACTTTTTAAATGTATTTGGTTGTTTGGATCCTTATTTTTAAGATATTTCGATTTTTAATCGTCGTGGGAATTGGTATGATAAAGTTTTCAGCAATGGATTTACTATAGGTGAACTTAATGATGTTTTGAAAAAATATAAGTCAGATAAAACTCTAGGTCTTCATGGGATCCCAATGGAATTTTGGAATATTAAAATGTTCGGACCACAGGTTTTAAGTCTTTTTTAAAAGTTTTTTTTTATTCTGAGAAAATACCGGTGTATCGGATAACAAGTATTTTCCGATTTTTAAGAATGGAAGAAGAGACGTACTGGTAATTATAAAGGAATCTGTGATTATCTTCTGTTTGGAAATTTTTTGTACTATTTTGTATGGAAGATTGACTCGATAGTTACGAACTAAAAATATATTGTATGAAATTTAGCAAGGATTCTGGTCTAGTCATTCTACATTGGATAACGTTATTTTGTACACGATTATTCAAAAAACTTTTTTAAGAAAACATAAGAGGACGTATGCCTCTTTGTTAGTTTATCTTCTGCGTTTGATAGGGTTTGTAGAAATTTGTTATGGTCAATGGTGTTGCGTTATGGTTTCAGGTATAAATTTGTATCTTTACTCGTTGCTTTATATGTAAACTACTCGTTTATGATGAGAGTTGATTGTAACTGCTCGCCGTTAATGTTTTCTAAGATTGTTTACCGTTTTCTTGAACAATCTTTTCGGTGTTATTAACCTTACCGGTGATTATACCAGGATTGTCACACCTTATTGTGAAATTAAAAATTTACGTATATTCAGCAAGCTACATTGATACCTATAAATACATAAATATATGCTTTTGAAAAATCCAAAAAGTAAATATTAAATTTTAATAACAAACATATAATAATAAAAAATTACAAAAAGATACTGTATTATTGACAGTAAAAAATTGTACTTACACAAAACAGATATATATTCAATGGGGATAATGACATCGCCTTTCTTTTAGGCCTATAATATTGTCAATATCTGCATTTGTGATACTACTCTTAATTATAAGAATGTTAGTTAAATCAGAATCATTTAATATATTTCTTTCAGCTGTTCTGATGTTTTTCATACACAAAAAGAATTGTCCACAACAGTACGTATTTCTCCACATGCCTAACAGTTATCTGGATAAAACAATTTTCTATAACCAATTACGTCATTACGACACCAAAGTGTATCCAGTGAAACAAGAATAATATTTACAACAAATCTTACCAAAAATGAAATAAAATGTACCTTAAAAATTTAGGGTGCATTGGACCGCATATAAACATTAAGTGGGCTGCGAGTTGGACATTTCTGCTTTATACATAATATAAGCTTAATGAAAACAATCGAAATTTTTATTGTTTACATTATATAAAATCTCGATTTTTTGTGTTTAAAAGTAGCGCAGAATATTTTAGAACTAAAACAATAAATTAACATAACAATATAAATCCGACAAAATATATACTGTGGAGTAACATACATATATAAAACACGGATCACACTCGGGAAAAAACGAGTGGATCAAATACTATCTCATACCGATCTGAAATTATTCCCCACAGATTAATTACCGATTTTTTACTGAAATTGAGTTTAAAATCACTGCCTTTTGAAATACATTATTAAGTACATTAAACTGGTATTTATCTTACCGTTTAAACAAATATACTAATTTCGTTTTTATTTATACTCACGGAATAGAAAAGAATTAAATTCCCTTTAAATTTTGCCATTAAAAACAACATTTGATTAAATTTTGCTTTATTTGACTGCAAAATTATTGTATATACAACACTGTATCGCCGAAATATAATCAACAAAAACAATTTCAAACAATAGAGTTATACTGTGTACTGTATACGAATACAATTATTTTACTTTAACAATTTAGTCTATCGATCTACTGATTCGCTGAAATTTGATGCGATGAAGTAAAGTTTCGTATTGCAACAACGATAGAATACAAGTGATGGATTCTCTTTCGCTGTTTGAACATTGCAAAGCAATTAATTGCTCGTCTTCGCTTAGATTTAATGATTTCCGGATGTTAGACATATTTAAATTATAATTTACATTCGTGAAACAATCATGCAAATAAAAAACCTTCCTATAGCACACGCCAATAAAATCAATGTTGGAATTAATTGAGCTCATTACATCAATGAAATTGATAATGCGTAAAACTGGTTCTCTGATATCGTTCAAATTATCCGAAAGTGCTTCGTGGAGCGAGAGAATAAGATAAATCTTACAATTATTCCCCAAACTCCAGTTCTTCACGATGTCACTTACGTAACTTTCTCGATCTTCGTTTTCGACTGCGGTCTGATGAAAACATAAATATAATTCTTTCAATTCGTACAATTTCAATAGCTCTTCAAAATAAATAAAATGTGCGCGATGATGTAATACTATTTTTGCAAGAGAACAAAATCGTTCCCAATTCTTCTTCAGTTTGATTTGTTTGTGAGCGCGAAGCATGAATTGAAGATCGAACATTTCATTCTCCATAGCTCTTAAGATCTTTTTGGGGAGAGGTTTATCCTTATAAAATCCAAATAAAAATAATAATTCCATATTTCCAATATGAGATAGAGATGAAAATTTCCGGATGTAAATGGATAAAGCTGAAAGAAATGCTCCAAATGTGCGATGGACAAAACGATAGTTAATTATATCATCGAATGGATGAAACGAATCGACAGTAAGAATGTCCAATCCAATGACGAAATTGCGTTCATCTTCTTTCGGAAATAAAGCCTTTAAATCTTGTGATGTGATAGAACACGACGATTTCTTTACCAAATCGAGTAGCAAATTTTCTCCCACGAAATATTTTCCTGTTTTAAACTTGCCTTTCTGATTAGTTTTTCTCACGTAACGTTCAGTTATAAGAGTAAATATTGTGAGATGTAAATCAGCCATTGTTTTGAGCTTTACTATTTCTCCATTCTTATGAAGGCAACACAACATATGCAGCATCAGAGGAGATTGAGCTATCTCTGCGTAGAACTCGTCTTCATTCAGTTTACGAAATATTTCGTTGGCTTTGCCCTCGTCGTCTTTAAAAATTATTTTAATGTATTTTTCCTGACATTCTCGAGTAAATCCTTCTATCGACAACCAGATCGTCATGTCCTCTCTAATTTCTTCCAGTACATGAGGTCTAGTAGTAACCAGGATTGTCATTTGAAGAGAAATTTCTAAAGATTCGTCTCTTAGAAATTTTATGACTTTAGATTTATGTGCAATTTCATCGAAACCATCCAAAATCACCAAAAAATTCAGTCGTGAATATTGTAGATCTTTGACTCTCGGGTCTGTACTCAGGCCATCCAGTATATAATCCTTTACGCTTCTATCGCCTAAGTCCCTTAAATTTATAGTAAAAATTAATGAAAAGTGTTGCATATATTCTGCGAATCGTACACAATTTTCTGGCACAGAGTAGATTTGCCATAACCGGGATCTCCTGTAATTAAAATAGTTGGACGCCCATCTGATTGTATGGAAAATATCTCATTCAGACGTATTTTCTCTCCGATTTTCCGTCCAAGATAATCCGTTTTTTCTACAGTCAATTCTACAAAGTAATCTTTTAGTGGAAAATCGTTCTCTTTATCTTCCCATAAATAAGATCTCATGAAGCGGAAATCAGTCATAGTTTTGTCCATCTTCTGACATCAATCGTCCACTGTTTCTGCAATTAAATGACAATAATAGTAATTAGTCAAAGGTCATGTTAGTAGGGTTTATCTTATTATAGTAGTAGAAATTACACAGAAATTTCATCTGTGTTTATATATAGAATAAAATAATAAATATAAAATAAGTTTTAAATATTTCAAAGTCTTTAGATGTTTATATATTTGTATATAAACAAACACCGTATTATTTTGATTATAAGTCACCTTCGAATTTAAGCTTAAGCCTAATTTTAAGTCTTAAAATTTGGAATAAAAAGAACGATTTAAATTATTAGAATTTCTTACAATGTAATGTTAAAACGATGTTTAACGCGAAAAAATTATTGAAAATTTCAGAAAAAATACATTATTTTTACATGTTTACGTAAATTAAAACGTTGAACAGAAATAAATTCATAATTATATTATCATTAAAATGAATGAATTAATTAATTACAGTTACAACTATAAAAAAATGATTGTAGTTTAAAGTTTCACAGATCGTAGGTATTTCTCATGTCATTTAAGTACTTAGATATTTAAACAAATAGAGGAGTAAGTGTATTTTAAAATACAAGAGGAAAAGTTATCATCGACCTATGAATACCACACCTCGGAGCTCGACCGAATTTATTTAATTCGCTAGTTATTCAATTTTGATATCTTGTTAATCAAAAAATATTAAGTTACCTTCGTTACGCAAGTTTTCCTTATTTAAATTTGCAGGAAGGATGTTAAAATGGAGAAAAAGAACTAGCAATGACCGAAAACTTTTGTTTTTCAAGATGGCTGCTGCAATTCGAATCGTACGAATTTGAATTTATCGAACGTTGCAATGCATCACGCCTTACGGGTCACGAGTTTACGTCATAGATTTAATATTTCAAGTATTTTAATTGCATTTTTTAAAGGAAAATTTATAACAATATATTTTTTTTTTCAAAATTACGATGCAAATTATAAGCTAGAACAAAGTCGATTAAAATGCTTCCTGGTTGGCTTTGTTCCTTACTCTTCTCGGAAATTCCCGTGTATTACGTCGTTGTTATAGACCTCCCCACTAATTCGGTTTTGTTTTGAAGCTGTTCGATACTCTTTTGAATTATAGCAATGCCAGTGAAGAATGTTTGATATACGAATCATCCATGAAGCTATGTTTAAGTGTCAAAAACCAAATCTTATTGTAGAATCAAAATTTTTTCAAATGAAGTAATTGCTATGTATCACTCCGCTAACGAAGGATTAACCGCAGCGAAGAAATTCGGCTGGGACCATGTCGTTATCGAGTGTGCTAGCGCCCGTTCAATAGCGTTTTGCTCTTGCAAAGCTGTACTTTGCGGCCGCTAACAACAACAATTTGCAGTCACTGCCTCTGTGTCGAAAGGGACACAGCGGTGTCGTCCTGAAGTAGCATCGAAGAGGTGCCCACCCTACAGTCACACATTCTTATAGTGTCTTACTTAACGACTTCTAATGTCGGCAAAAGGCGGCTTTGTGCCACTTAACACTGCGATATTAATATTGGTTTGACAATTTATTGTCTTTAGACACAAAAGGTTTAATTATAAATTTTATATTTGTGTTTTTACTATCTCTAAAAAGAGAACTACAAGTAGAAAAGTTTGGAAATGATACAAGAGTGGTTTTAAGCACACTTACGCAGACGGCCGGATAGCTGAGCGTTTAAGGTGGCAGCCTACCGCTCTGGAGGACCCATGATCAAAGGGATCTCCAGGAATTTTTCGGGGGGTGGTCCGTTCGGATATGTCGGACCTGTCCCTCATAACCCGGTCGCTCCATTGTGGGGCCTGGCTAAACCCATTGTGTGTCTGCTATAAGAGACTTCCTTAGTGCCCATAGGACGGAAAGAGTATTAAAAAAACACAAACCTATGCTTTATATTCTTTCATTTCTTTCAAGGCAATTTATATAAGCCACTGTCAGGTATTCGAAACTGTATGGAAACAAACATATATTGAATTAATCAAATTCTGTATAAAAGTACAGAAAATTTGAAACGAAAAACAAAGTTAGTAATTCATATAATTCATTTGATAATGTAATATTGTTTCGATATTATTATTACAGAAACAATAATAAAGACAAATCTTGCGTTTTTTAATTGTTTATTTAGGAATTTTTATTTTAGAATGCCATAAAGTGTTAGATTTCTAATGATTTCGTACAGTGGTTGATTGCCCGGGAGCACGCTTTCATATCACGTTGAACTTGAAAATTTAAATTTAAAAATTGTTAACTTTATGTAATTAATATGACATTTATAATTGCAGAATTGCTATATATTTAACAATAGATACACCACAAGTTACACGCTCCATCTAACCCAGTTTGGAGTGCAGTAATTTGTCCTAGGCGCCAGGTGAGTATTAATCCATCAATCGGCTCGAAATTTAGACCCAGAAATAGGTAAATGGACAACATCGATGAAGACATAAGAAAAAGTACGCACT
This sequence comes from Centruroides sculpturatus, assembly GCF_000671375.1. Lineage (NCBI taxonomy): Eukaryota > Metazoa > Arthropoda > Arachnida > Scorpiones > Buthidae > Centruroides > Centruroides sculpturatus. The sequence continues at coordinate 470,444 of NW_019384547.1, read as the reverse complement.
ATAAACGGTGTACGTGTGTTTGAAAAAAAGTGGTGGAAAGATAGAAAAACATTGAAGTCTTTGCTCCATGACCCAGCACAGGCTCTCCTGTATTAAAGGCAAACAAGAAGAGGTAGCAAAAATTTCATTATTTTAAGATCCGATGGTTTCATCAACACATTCTTATAAACACTGCTGATGATAATATTCACAATTGAACCACTATATCGTTTGTTCGTCGCATCGAATCGTCGCATATACATATCACGGTTCGTTTTAGTAAACGACGCCGTCACATAACACCAACACTGGTTCCTAAAATCTATCCCCTAGGTCTTTGCCACTCGATGTTTTCGAGTGACAAAGGCTAGTCAGCTCGCGTGATCTTAAATGTTAAGGGGAAAAATTCCTATTATGAGAAATTATCGAACACTTTGTTCCGTAATTTCTTACAATGTAATGTTAAAACCTTGTTTAATACGAAGAAATAAACAGAAATTTCACATAATTTCTCCTCTTCTACGTAAATTGAAATATTCAACACGAATAAATTCATTATATTATCATTTGAATGACAGAATTAATTATGACTAAATGATTATATTTTGAAGCTTCACAGAACGGAGTTATTTACAATAAACCCCTATAACGCCGGTTCCTATAACGCAAATTCCTATAACGCGGCGAAAAATTGCGACAGTATTTCTATAAAAATGCTAAAAGGAACGCGTAAAATGCGGTAAAACGTCATCGCCGACTCGTGTCGCGACAGGATTTGTCGAATCTCGACTAATAGTAGACAATCAGCCGAACTACTTACACCCTACAGAGAGTTTATACGAGTAAGTTGAGTTTACTCTCGGCTGTACAGTATTATTATCGTCTGTACAATACTAACTTAATTTATATTAACTTTATTATAATTATATATATACTTTCCGCCGTCTAGCGCCACGCTACGGAGAGTTTAGGCGAGTACGTTGAGTTTACTATCGTCTGTACTGTATGTAAATTAGGTACCGTAAGTCTAATACAGTACTGTAATTTTATACATTTCTTGTGAAAAACATTTCTTATTCAACGGCCATAAAATTAATTTCTATTAATGATGTCTCCAAATGTCAAAGAATTTTTCGCAGAAAAATAACTTAATAGAAATTGCGGCCGCCGTTTGGTGCGCTGCTCCGCGACGAAAACAAGCTTAAGCAATGGTGACGTCGAACGGTGCACACTGGGTAAGTAATCTTACAATTTTATGTTTATAGCATAGTTTATACGGATTATTCCCAAAAAAGTATATGTATTTTGGAAATGTTGAGTCAAATTCGACTAGAATCGAATAATTTCAAACAACTTTAGTCCGTAAACTGCTCACGTGCCGGGCTGTGATTGGCTAATGTATTTAAGGATTCCTACAACGTGAAATTCTTATAAAGTGGAACGTATTTACCGCGTTTTAGGAAGGGTCGACTGTATAATTTACATCGATAATTCCATTTAATTCTGATCTCTTTACATCATAATCCACTAGAATAATGACGTTGATACTAATGTGACGTTAATGTTAAATGCGATCTTACTAAACAAAACACGACGTTTATTAAATCAATTAAATTCAAACTACTTATTATAAACATTTCTCGAATAACTTTATTCAAAATTCTCTGTTATTGCGTGATATGGGTCAACTAAATTTACATAAATTTGAAAAAACTTTGAACAAAAGCGTCCTTACGCAGACAATTCAATATTAAATAAACCAGAAAACAAGGTTTCTTATTTTTTATCGTTACATATAACGAAACGTTTTTTCTAGATATATTTTTCACTCCACTTTTTCTTATTTTCGTTCGAAGCATCTAGTACATACAATAAAAGAACGGCTTTTGCTTCCTTTATGTATCCTTTGTTGTTTGTCGTCACCCCTCCTAAATTCAGAGAAAGGATTTTGTACGCGTATGTTACAGGATCGATATTGACAGGATACTTCATCCTTAATATTTCATTAATAGCATTATCGGAATTGTTTAGCAGATCAATAAAAGTGTTTTCTAAACACTTGCCATCTTCAATGTGGCACACGTTCGAATAAACAATGTTCTTTCCATCTACAGAAGCTGTGATATTTTTTACAACCTGATCTACAATTTCTATTTCGTCTAAGAATTGGTATGGAATGTCTTATCTATAAACTGTTTGGCATCAAAAACTTTACCTCTATCCGCAGTTAAGAGAGAATCGGTGTCGTCATTGGTTTGAATTCCAATCAGTCCAATTGATAATAAACCAGAAAGAATGACGGGAGCAATAACAAAATAAAGGGGATATCGACTAATTATTACACCAAGTTGACCAATTATACTGGATACGGTGTTTGTCAGACACGAACATTTCGTTTTCTTCGAAGTGTCGATTCTTCTTACCTAAAAAGTTTAAATAGAAATTACCTTAACATGCGCATTTGAATGCTTTGTTTAGTGGAGTGATTTTTACCTGTTTATTCATTGCTATCTTGAATTAAGATTCCTGAATTGTTTTAATAATATTCAGCGTAAGGTTTACGACGATCGATTATATCAGATTGAATGAAAAATCACCTTTCATTTTTAAAAATATTTTCCTCAAGTATTAAAAATTCTGAATAGAAAACCAGTCTATTGTAAACTGTAATTGCGCTGTGTGACGTCATATCGTCTTACTGTTCTAGGTCTCATTGGTTGACTGCGTGTGACGTTATGCAATTGAAGCTACTCTTTTTTAAATAGTTTCAGTTATTTTTTTCTGTCAAAAACGTTTTAACCGAGTGTTGCACATTTATATTAAAATAAAATTTACTAAAATATTATCTGATGTACGAATGTATGAAAAAACCTTTTAATTGAGGGGCCTCAAAGTTTTGTTTTTTAAATAAATATGCATACAAAATAATGTTCAAAGAACGGCTACTTTTTATTTTTCTTACTGTCCGCCTTTTAGAGGTTTGACTGTATTTCATATGATTAACAAAGAACAAACGATGGCTTTAATACTTTAAAAAGTAAAACTTATTTCCTGAATGAGTACTTTATACTTTGATGTGGGAAAAATACGGGATTTTTTTACTTAGGAAATGCTAAAAACCGTNCAACTTTTTAATTGAGGGGCCTCAAAGTTTTGTTTTTCAATAAACATGCATACAAAATAATCTTCAAAGAAAGGTACTTTTTTATTTTTGATATTGTCTGTCTTTTAGAGGTTTTACTGTATTTCATCTGATTAACAAAGAACAAACGATGGTTTCAATTCTTTAAAAAGTAAAACTTATTTCCTGAATAATTACTTTACTTTATTTGAATTTCCGTCGGATGAATATATTATTTTTTTTTTACAAATTAAGGACAAAGTCTTACTAAAAATACATATTTCAGACAATTACCATTTTTACTGTGTGCTAGAAGAAAGTACAGACAGCTGGACCTTCCATTTTAGGATACACAACTGCCTATATTTAAAAAGTTCCTTAAAAACACAAAAAAACCACTTAATATTAAAAAATTCTTCTTTAAAATCGAAATAGTAAATCTTACGACGTCTTGTTAGTTCATCCTTGTCTATTTGGGCTTCTGGAACACTCCGTGAAAATGGTAATCGTCTGAAATATATATTTTTAGAGCGATTTCGTCTTTAATTTGTAAAAAAAAAATAATTTACTTTATACTTTGATATTCAAGAAAAATACGGAATTTCTTCATGCGTGAATCATTTATCTGCGAGTTACATTTGTAAAAATTAAAGGTTAAAATGAATTTTATAATAAACTTTAAACGCTAATAACAAGTAATTTTATGAATTTTTACCTTGCTCGAGGTTACTACCTAATATCCGCTCTTCCTTCAACCTGTACCCACCAAAACTTATTACCGTTGATTTCCTTAATATACAAACTAATCTGCAAAATTTCATGCTTATAAGTGTAGATAGTTATAAAAATTAATAAAATCCTACGATGAGCTCGAGTTATTTTGTAAAACTATTGTCATTAAACAATAAATTTTAAAATGACATCGAGTAGCATTTGCTAAGTAAACAAATGAATAACAAAGGGTAATTTCTTGCTTCATCTGGAAGTCTATTGATATCTATCGGTCACGAAATTAGACTTATGGCACGAAAATAATATTCAAATTTATACAATTGAAACTTATATTTTATAAACTTATAACTTTTAAATAAACTACTTAATTATTCTACAGAACTATAAGTAATAAATGACTAAGAATGCGAATGCTTGTAATATTAAAATGAAAATAATAATAAAAAACGCAATATTTTACGTACCTATTCCAGTATTACAAGCTAAATTTCTACTGTTTTCTTAAAGACGTATGTTAATTGATAAACGAAAAATTGATCGTTATTACTGATAAATAAATTAATAACTATTTTACTTTTCCGGCTGTTATATACAACAGAGAGAAAGTACTGGAATCGGTCAACAAATGACCCCCTAAAATTTTTACATTTTTGGAATCAAAACGCCTTGAAACGTCGAGAAGTGCAAAAAAAAATCAGAGCTTATTTCTGTATGTATGCAAGTTAGTGTGTGTGAAAGACGTAATATTGTTCACCCTGTTTACAGGATAATAACTCACGTTTTTTGTCGAAAATTTCTGAAATTTTGCATAAAGGTATATTTATTAGGGGATTGGTGTTGTTAAGTTTCTGGTGTTAAAGGTCGAAAGAATTAGAAGATAAGGGGGGTCGTGTGTATTTCCGGTGGGGTCGAACTTAAAGACTATTTCGCTCGTCATTAGGATTTACAATTTTTAATAAAATCCATCGCTACCGTCAAAATTAACCCTTTTGCATTTTTATATTCATTACAATTATAAACGTTTGAATAATATAATATCATAACAAATGGCGCCAGAAAATGTTGCAAAGGAAGATAACCAACCAGTTTTTAGATTTTAATATTTAAATATTCAAAAGAGCCTGGCGGAAAAGTTCTATTTTCCATTATTGAAAACTAACGCGAGGAAAATTTTCTACTTCGTTGTTTTTAAATTGTCTTCTAGCAGAAACAGGACTTGTCCCTAATCGTATTTTATCACGCAAACTTGTTTTTAAATGGAAAATGTCTGCGTTTGAGTCTTAATTTAAGTTTCACTTTACTTATTATTTGTAAGAATTGTAGAATTGTATTTACTTTATAAATTAAAATAACGCTGTACCAACAAAACGATTATACATTTTTTAGTTCAAGAATAGAATCGGCATGTCTTTATTATTAATGAGAGTTTGAAAAAATTTAATTGTAATTTTTAATATACTTTAGAAACAGTCGATTTTTAATTAATACTTATTTCCATTATTTTTTACAAAACGTTTTAATTATTATAAAATGCTTCAGGTTCGATATTTTTAAGTTTTCCGTTAGGACAAGTTTCAAGCTTTGCATCTGCTCACAGAAGGAAGTTAGGACAATTGGAAAATTGCATTTTTAGTTTAAATCAAATAATTATTTATCAATCGTTTTTGAATTAAATTCTGCTTTATAAATGATATTTATTAAATTTACTTACAATAGAATAAAATTACAACAACCATATATTAATTTATATGAACCTGAGTACATTACAAGGGGTTAAAAATAAAAAAAATTACTGATATTATTTAAGAAGTAAACAATTTAGTAAAAATAACACGAAATAAAATGTATAATAATAATCAGTATTTGAAAAGCAAATTATAATAATAAAATGTTTCTAAGTTATTAACTTTACGAAACACTTGTCCTTACTAACTATAAATTTAACACAATGAAGAAATACATTTTCTCAAGTTTCCTGTACCTGCACAATCGGCTATTATACGTTCAGATATAATTTTCATAGCATTTCAAAAGAAAAATTAATTGTTTAACAGAATAATTTATATCCATTAGCAAATAATCTTCACAGAAACGTCGTTTTAATGCTACAATATATTTGAAAGTGCTTATTCTTTTTTAACAGAGACCAGCCTCCTTTTTTAATCTTCTTCGTTACTTTGTTAAATTTGAATTAGTCGCGCGACTGCGCAAAAAACGATATACAGGTAACCCCCGTATAACACGGCACTTCTATAGCACGGATTCGCTCTAACACGGTTCGAGAATTGGTACCATCCCCCGTATAACACGGTACTTTTATAGCACGGATTCACTCTGACACGGTTCGAGAATTGGGTAAAACCCTCGTACAACAGGAAATGTAATAAATTTTTACATACTTAAGTAATAATAGTTCACGAAAATTATTATTTTCGTGAACTATTAGTACTTAAGTATGTAAATTTTCTCTTCTCGCCTTCTGTCGATACACGTGGTCCTTCTCGAAACTTGTTTCAATGTTGCCAGATCGCGACGCTTCTGCTTCTGATGTTGCCGAATGTTTTTCCCTTATTCCATACTTGCTTTATTCTTCATAAGTGCTTAGCACCATATAAGGAAATTTATAAAGACCTTTTAACTAGAAGCAAGCAATCTAAAATTACATACATTTTGCAAAAGGTAAAGCATGGATCTGAAGATAATGCAGAAAAATGCTCAGAGGATAAGGATAACTTGCCAAAAAGAAAACGCTCTCGGTTAATTAATAGTGTTTTTAGTGATGACGAAGAAAACATTGTTTAATTTATATTAATATGTATCACTTAAAAAAATTTTAATGAAGATATTTATCTTAATTATGAAAATATACTAGCATGTTTTTTTAATTTTTGGAACCTAACCCTCCTTTTCGTATTAGTTCTTTGTTTCGTATAACACGGATTCGCATAACACGGCAATTTTTTGGAACGTAACTACCGTGTTATAAGGGGGTTACCTGTATATTTAATTAAATATTTCAATAGTGTAATTAATAGGTATTCACTCATAGCAAGCACACTGATTCAATACGTTATCCATCTAATTTTACAGCAATTTTAAAACCATTATCAACTTCATGTTTTATACAAAATTTTAAAAAAATGCATTTTTTCTACACGTTCAATTAACCTTACCAAATTTCATTACAATTTATGTCTACAAAACTCTTCACGACATAACCAAACTAAAAAAATGAAAAACAGGGAAAAGTTACGACTATATTTTAACATAAAATATAAAGCCTATTGTTTTCATAAATTATATTTGAAAAATATTCAATTTTGTAGTAAAATATTCTAGAGATAACACAGAGATAGTACACTAAACATGCAACGAAAGACTGTAGCATAGGGGTCCTTATCAGTTAATTCGCATAATTACACGGGAAACATCCAGCTACTATGTCATATCAAAAATTTTGCATATTCACGCAAATCAAATTTTACGTCATGTTCAACAGATTTTCGTATTTCGTCACACTTTTTATCAGATACTGCCATCTATCGAGAATACCAATTAACGCTCCGATTCCAGATTACCGGATGCGCCGCCATCTTAAAACCTAAGGTAACATTAACTGAAAAAACTTGTGGAAGTTACTTAAGAAGGCTACAAAGTCAAATACAGATAAATATTATATTTTATACAAAAACTATTTACAAGACTTCAAACGTTTATGTTTACAGAAAACACAATCCTGTAATTGGGGAAATGTTCTCAGCTTTATAAAAGATTATAAGAATGAATAATTAAATATGAGATTTTTTTGTCAGGAGCAAGCAGGTTTTCTATTTGGCCAATGTTGTCACGATCAAATATTTACATTAAACCTCCTGATACAGTTCAAATTGCAAAATAGAGAGATAAACTTTGTACTGCTTTCGTAGACTTTCAATCTGTCAATCATAAATTTTTATGGGCTCTACTAGAAAGTATGAACATAAATAAGCAGTTTCATGATCTTGTTATTAATATATATTCTAAAGCCACTGCAAAAGTGAAAAGATTATCTGAAACAACTCATTCATTCGGTGTCGACATAAAAGTTTTATAGGGTGAAATTTTGAGCTCACAGCTTTTTAATTTGTATGTTAATGGTGTGATATTTCGACTTACTAAATCTGGTGTCCCTGCACTTTCTCTCTCTGATCAAATTGAAATGCATCCATTAATGTATGCTTCAACGATAATTGTGTTCAAGAAGGGAGGTCGAGCGTATCCCATAGAAAGACGATTTCTTAATAAACGACCTTTGCACGTTGCATCAAATTATGTATACTTGAGAGTTTTATTTCCGTCTTCTTCAAAAGTTAACTGTTTCTACTTATATAAGAGTATTTCATTCGATGATTTCAACCGTCTTACACTATATGAGCAATCATTTACTAACATAAACTGGAAATCGTTTGTGCTTTATATTTTAGAAAAGTTTTCATGCTGTATAACAAAATTCCAGCGTACATGTTTCGATTAATGTTTGGAGTTTCTAGAATATCGGTAATTACAATAAGAGTAATAATTTTTCTTTGGATATGGCTCTTAAAATTAGACAATAAAAGCTAATTTAAAATAGCTTATCATAAACTTTACAGATTAAATTCAATGTCAAACGATTACACACATAATTGGACGTCGGCATAGGAAAATCTATTAGATCGACTTGGTTTTCCTTTTCTATTTCAGGTTCCTCGTTTGATAAATGTTATCATTCGTTAATTATGAAACTGTTCTGTTAACAAAGTAAAGATGTAACTGTTCTATTTTGTGATCTGAAAAAATTCCATTTAACAAATTTTTATTTGCAATTTTAATTTAATCGACATCTGAAATTAATTTTGTAATCAGTATGGCCCAAACCACTGCTACTTGTAGATTATTTTCTTATGGATATAAATTACTATGTTAAACGATTAATTGTTCATTTGAAATGTTGTGAAAATTATATCTTAACGTATAATAGCCGATTAACAATAGATCCTGAAAAAATATGTAGTGATTGTATTATGCAGGTACAGGAAACTTGCAAACATGTATTTCTTCATTGTGTTAAAGTTATACAGTTGTCCCTTGATAGTCCGGCGTTTTTTAATCCGACATGCTCAGTAGTCCGACACACCTCCCGTCAAGGTACCCGTCCCCGTTACGTGTCTGCTTGCACAGAAGCATGTCGCGACGTCAATCTCCCCACTCAATTCTTACACGATGACACACATTTCGCGTGTTTTCCGTGAGCAGTTCAGTTCGAACAGTTGGAGTAGGAAATATTGTAGACTACTACTAGCAAAACAATGCCAAATATGTAATCACTTTCAGTAATCCGGACACTTTTGGTAATCCGACGCCCCTTTGGTCCCATACCTGTCGGATTATCAAGAGATAGCTGTAGTTAGTTAGGACAAGTATTTCGTAAAGTTACTAACTTAGAGACATTTTGTTATTATAACTTGCTTTTCAAATACTCTTATTCTGCATTTTATTTCCTGTTATTTTTACTAAATTATTTACTTCTTAAATAATATCAGTAATTTTTGTTGCTTTTAAACAAACCCCTTGTAACGTACTTAGGTACATATAAATTAACACACGGTTCTTGTAATTTTATTCTATTGTAAGTAAATCTAATGAATAATTATTCGATTTAAACTAAATATGCAATTTCCCAATTGTCCTAACTTTCTTCTGTGAGCAGATGCAAACCTTGAAACTTGTCCAAACGGAAAACTTTAAAATATCGAACCTGAAGCATTTTATAATAATTAAAACGTTTTGTAAAAAATAATGGAAATAAGTATTAATTAAAAATCGACTGTTTCTAAAGTATATTAAAAATTACAATTAAATTTTTTCAAACTCTCATTAATAATAAAGACATGCCGATTCTATTCTTGAACTAAAAAATGTATAATCGTTTTGTTGGTACAGCATTATTTTAATTTATAAAGTAAATATTTTCTTTGAAATAAATATATTTTAAAAATGCTCTGTTTAAACAGAGAAATTTTCTACAATTCTTACGAATAATAATTAAAGTGAAAGATGATTTACGACTAAAATGCAGCCATTTTCGATTTCAAAACGAGTTTGCGTGATAAAACACGATTAGGGAAAATCAAGTCCTGTTTCTACTAGAAGACAATTTAAAAACAATGAAGTAGAAAATTTTCCTCACGTTAGTTTTCAATAATGTAAAAGTTTTGGAGGTTCTTGTTTGCCTCATCGGCATACGTTTCCTCTGTTATGTATAACTGCAGAAATACGAAAAATCGGGAAAAATTTAGTTATATGTAAATAATTTAGAGTTTTATCCTTCACTTGTATAACTAACTTGAATCGTTATTTAAAAATAAAAATTGAAATGACACTTAACTTCAAAACAGGTTTTTAGCGTGCCAAACCATAAATTAAAAGTTACATTTGAAAAGGAGGAAATAATTCTATACTGGAAAACTTTCTTTTGATAGAGGAGAATAATACTTTCTCCATGTTTAAATAAAGGAGTTTAAAATAGTAAACGTTCGATTAAAAATTTATAAAGTTAATATTGAGGCATGCATATTCTAAAACGTTCAGTATACAAATAAATGCTTATTATTGCATAAAAAATTGTAAATGTTAGACGATAGAATTTGTTTGTTTGTGACTATGATAAATGCAACGTAATTATGCAATAAATCCAGTGCTGTGTGTCCACTGAACATTATCGCAGTTAATACAACTTTCTACCCAATTTTCGTACGATAATTATATAAAAACCATCGAATAGTTATTGTGACGTCGTCCTAATTCCATGCTGCAATTTTATTCATATTTCATATTAGCGAATTTACTTACAAAACGAGTAGTGATATAAATTATTGAAATTATTAAAGCTCGAGATGACGCGAGTATTACACACCTTATGTATTTTAGTATCAAAGTATCAGGTCCAAATATCATACGGATCAGTTTTACCAAAAATTACGCTTCATATAAAAAGTCAGCATCTTACAATTAAAACAGCTTGACTTTCGGTTCAAATCCGAAGTATTTGAATAGTTATCAAAGGCTTTAGTCCCCTAATCCGTCAGCACGTGGAAAGAAGGACAACAGTGGAATATGCAGGCTTGAAATTTAAATCTCAGCCAAATAACATTTATTTTTCTAAAAATTAATTCTGTGATTAATTTTAAACTAATTATAAATTATCGTACGAACGGAATTAAGAATATAAAGGTGTTATTAAAATGGCATTTAATAAGAGTTCGAGGAAAAACCTTTTAAAATTTAATGCCATAAAAAACATTGCGTGGAAGGTTACCACGAAACTACGTCATCTACGAGTAATTTTATTGTTGCTGAACACAGTATAAGTTCCACTTGAGAGAGTCACACACGTGTGTAGAATGCTATTGTTTTAATTCTTTGTAATACCGGTAGTAAAATTATTCGGTAAGTAATAATTAATATATCGATTGCTATATATTTAAATTAATATTTTACATGAAAAAATATATATCGAGTAGTAATATAATAGACTTTCTTTAGTGTAATTAGTGTGATATTGTTCGATATTTACTTGTTTTTGTGCTATAACTGCGGAAAAACCTCAAGTCCGCACCTAATGAGGCAATTATTTTCGCTTTGACGTTGTTGTAGGGTTAGTATGCCTGAAGAGAGAAAATAGTTAACCCTTTATCAGGGATGACCAAGTGGCACTCTACTATGCGGGTGGTGTGGTAGGAGGCAGAAAATACAAAAGTTTCTTACAAAACCATTTATTAATACAAAAGTTTCTTACACGGATAAAAAGAGTATTTGCTGGATGAAAAAAACATTTATCAAATGTCCCGAACGTCGAATGTACTGATTTTCTATGCAAGTTTCGTCCGTCGGGCGACCCCGGGGCAGCGACGAGTTAATGGCTGATGGAGATTTCCTAGTACACGCCGAAACTTCGTCGAACTCATTTCTTTTGACGACGACACTCGGAGGAATGAGGTGACTAAAATGAAAATATCCGCTGCATGTCTTTGTACTTCTGAGTTTTTATATAATTTTTATCCTTATATATAATATCAATTGTTAGATTCCTCTTTTCTGCTCCTTCAATTTGTCACTAACCAAAATTGAGATCAGTTCTAAAATCAAGAGTCATAGGGATAGTCTAGCATCATCTCGACTCTGACCGAGATTACCGACAGAATTAAGACACTTGCGCTACTACTGTACTTTCTATTGTCAATCACTTTTATTGAGTTCTAAAATTATAAACAGTTCCCTTTTTCTACTATTTTTGTTTATTAATTTCTTCTCTTTTTTTCGGTTGTACAGTACATGAAAAAGGTTATAAAAGTTCGGGTGCACAGCCGGAGAGATGTATCATTATAATTAAAAAAAATTGTTTAAGCAAAGTAGTAAATTTTTCAAGATTGCCTTTGTTATTATAACTTTTCAAAGACTGATAACGGTCGTTATTATTAATAGAATTCTCTTGCTTCAATCGTGAAAAGAATGCACAATGATAAATATCTCCACCTTATTTTTTCAAATGTCTACTACCGAATTGACTTTTTTCATCGAAAAAACACATGCGATACGAACGGGAAATAATTAAAGTTTTGAGAACTTTTTTATTAAATTAAAATAAAAAATAATACAATATTAGAAACTATATCAAGAATAAAAATATATTTTTTTAATATTTAAAACTGTGATTCACAAACAAATGGTCCACGTGTAAATAAAATTCGTTTGTTCTCATGAATGAAAGAGAATTAAACAACGAATCGACAGTAAACAAATTATTGAACAAATAATAACCACATTTAAAAATAAGTAAAGCCTTCAACTGTTTTGTTCCACCATGTTTCATATTAGACAGTATAAATAAAGTGAAACTTCTGAAACCAGGACAATGAGAAAAATAATTGCTCAAAAAGCGATATTTTTCAGGCGGTTTACCTCAAAACAAATTTCATATACGAGTATTTCAAATAGTAATTTTTTCAATTTAAACCCTACAATAACGAACTGGAATATTTTCGGCGCCTCAAATTTTTAAAACTTGCAAAATTCATGGATTTCGCAACTAATATCCGTTTACCCTTCAGTAGTTTCATGATTTTACGTATACAGCATGCTCACAAATTGCTACAGTGATGCAGCAATCCCCGAAAGAGAAAAACGACATTTCTCAGTGTGGGTGTTCCACTGTACTAAACACGTTTTTTTCAAGATTCGTAATCATTTATTTAGTTTTTGTTTAACTTAACTTAATATAACATATTATAATATTACATAACACAGCATCATATAACCTAACCTAGCTTTACCTACCCTAATCTAACTTTAACTAATGTGTATATGCTGAAAATAGCTTCATAGTCTGCTCAAGAGAAATAATTTTGCCATTGTTGTAGTCTCATAGCTGAACCCAAATATTTCAACATTATGTATAAATGTTATATTTGACAAATGGTATATTACTTTTCACCAAATCAGAAATATAAGTTGGAATTTGATGACAAAAGAAGTTTCTGCTGGAAAAATAACAGAAACTACTTAAAGATTTGCTTGAATTGAAAAATTTCAACACAGTCAACCAATGAAGCATTCCACAAATAGATGATATCACGTCATACAGAACAAATGCAATTTATAGAAGGGTAAACTTACTCGAAAATTTTAACACTATGTTGATTTACTTTTCAAGGTAAACAGTACTTCATTCGATCTGATAGGGCTCGCCGTCGTGAAGCAGTTTCCGTGAATATTGCAAAGGCAGTTCAGAATTTTTTAACTTCAAGATAACAATGAATAAACAGGTAGAAATCATTTCACCTACACTAAACGTTTGAAATACGGATGTAAAGTAATTTCTATTTAAATTTTTTAGGTAAGAAGGATCGACACTTCGAAGAAAACAAAATGTTCGTGTCTGACAAACAGCGTATCCAATGTAATTGGTCGACTTGGTGTAATAATTAGTCGATATCCCCTCTATTTTGTCATTGTTCCTGTCATTCTCTCCGGTTTATTATCAATCGGACTTATCAAAATTCAAACCAATGACGACACCGATTTTCTCTTAACTGCAGACAGGGGCAAATATTTTGATGCCAAACAGTTTATAGATAAGACATTCCATACCGATTCAGGTAGCTTCGATTTTTTACGACTTACTAAACGCCCGCTTTTTCCAATGATCTACATAGTAAATGACAGAGAAGGAAACATTTTACGCAAAGAATTTTTAGACGAAATATAAATTGTAGATCAGGTTGTAAAAAATACCACAGCTTTTGTAGATGGAAAGAATATTGCTTACTCGGATGTGTGCAATAGTGTAGACGGCAAGTGTTCAGAAAATACTCTCATTGATCTGCTAAACAACTCCGAAAATACTATTCATGAAATATTAAAAATGAAGTATCCCGTTAATATGGATCCTGTAACATACGCGTACAAAATCCTTTGTTCGAATTTAGGAGGGGTGACGACAGACGACAAAGGATACATAATTGAAGCAAAAGCCGTTCGTTTAATGTATCCGACAGACGAATTGAATGCAAGTAAGAAGCTGTGGAATGAAGAATGGAAAAAAGCAGTTTACAACAAGTTAAGAGATTATACTTTCGAGCATATTAAAACATTTCCTGAACCAATCGAGTCTTCCATTTCTGAACTAAAACGCATTTCACAGGAATTAGTGTCTTTGATTAGCGTGGCTGTGGTCGTCGTTGCTATTTTCTCCATGGTGACGAATATGACTAACAATTGGGTAAAATCTAAACCCTGGTTAGGCGTAGCTAGTGTCGTGTCCGCCGGTTTGGCTGTAGCCACGACGTTTGGTTTATTATCCGCCTGTGGAGTAGCAAATCTTAGGTGGAACGTCACCCTTCCTTTCATGATTCTTGGTAAGCTAAACCATAATATACTTGCAAATACTGATAAATTTTGCTTTATCTATTTTTATTACTTTGATATATTAAAGCTACGGAAGTGGACGACTCGTTTGTCGTATTGGCTTGTTGGAAGGTGACAGACTGCAGTGACAGCGTGGAAAAGCGAATGGAACAGACGTATCGCAACGCTGCAGTGTCCATCACCATAACGTCTCTAACGAATTTCTTCGCCTATTGCATTGCCATGACGTCACCATTTCCGGGTATTAGAATATTCTGTTTGTATGCTGCAACGTGCATCTTCTTCAGTTATTTCTTTCAGTTATTATTTTTCGGCGGATGTCTAGCATTAAGTGGATACAGAGAAGAGAAGGGTCTTCATCCTTTCACATTTAAATCAGCTTTTGGTAAAAATTTTAAACTTATTAACGTGTATTAGTTATTTTGTTTATAGATTTTTTAATAATAGTTTAAGTTTAAACTCTATTGTCCTAAACATATATTTTAATGACAGGGCATTTCTCTTCAAAGATAGAGACTTTCTTAAATAGATTATAATTATTGATGACTTTGTTGAAAATTGGAAATTATGAAAATAGTTAACATTATGTTTTAATTGTTTTAATTATAACTTTTTTTATTTATTTTTTAACTGCGGAAACGTAATAACTAAAAGTTATTTAATTTTGAACGTTATGATTTTTTAGTAAATGTGACAACATACAGAAAACAATTGATTTTCATAATACGTACTTTTTGGTTCTGTTATACGTTGTATATAACAAAGGAATAGCATGGCCATCGATAGATCGAAAAACGACATTATAAAATGTTTATACTTTTCGACTCAGGAAACTTTGAAACGTGGAGCAATGCAAAAAAGTCGAGTTGTTTTTTATATATGGTTGACAGCGTATGTTAGGAAAGGATTATTTTAATATTATTTGAAACTGACAACTCCCGTTCTTTCTGACGAAAATGTTTTAAATATTGTAAAAAGGTTTAAGTATTTGAAGGATTGATGGCAGTAATTTTTTATTAGAGGTCTAGGGGTGAGGAAATTGATGAATTCATACAGCATGTCTGGAGTTGTTCGTGCTTAAAGACGAATTTAGTCGTTATTATAATGTACAATATTTTTATAAAACTTTTTCCTACACTAAAAATTCAGCTTTTCTTCACTTTATAATAATTAATGATAAAAAAATTTTATAACAAAAAATAATAACAGAGCGCGTTACGTTTATTTTTAAATGATACCGAAAAAGTTAAGCAACTCGTTGCCGGATTTTTTTATAGTTTTCACTATGAATGTTGCATTTTAATTAATGATGTTATTTAAATAGAACAGAAAGCATAGTAAAGTAAGAAAACGAAAAATTTTTGCAGCCCTTACACTCTTTACATCTGTCATTTATCAGTATAACAAGACAGAGAAGGCGTATTCTAATGTCATGTATTTAATGTTATCGTTTTCATGCGTTCGTTTCTGCCTAAAATAAATACAACAGGACAGGTGTTTGTTTCATTTAAACGATGAGTCAATAGACTATCTAAACTAATCTGGTCTCATCTTATGTTCTGGATTGTGAAAAGATTTAGTAACAGAATCCCAAACAACTGTCAAAGTACGTATCAAAAAATGATATAAAACTTCATATAAAATCTGTATTATTAAATTTTTACAATTAAGACTAAGTCAATAACGCGTGTAGTTTGAGTAGAACTAAGAGAAAATTCGGTTTTCTTATCACCATTTGTACTGTTTGAATTTATATTTCGAGAATGTTGCCAGAAATTTGTTTTCATCCTCTGCTAGATTGTGAGATCCAGTAATCGACAACTTTCAAAGAGGCTTTTGTTACAGTGAACAATGGATACAGGCGTACAATTTTTTTGTTTATAAATCAAACACTATATTATAATATACCGGAAATGTTAGAAGTACGAAAGAATCTAATAATCTTAATGTTTCTCGTTATTTTTGCTCATCTATATAGTTTTCTATATAGTGTTTTGAAAAATTTCGCTTCATGATTCGAAATTCATTTACATAATTTTTAATTCAAAATTTTCATTTCATTACTATATTTATATTCTAAAAAGATATATAGTGAATATGAAGAATATGTAGGACTAGATACTATTAAATCTTTAATTTACAGTTGTCATTATAACGAATATTCGTAACTAATGTGATATTCAACGTTCAATATTATAGGTTTTCAATTATTTTTATTTCTATGTTAAGTTATTGCTGTTATACTTTTTTGCTCCGATATTGGTTACTTATCCTTGTTTAGAAATAAGAATCGTTATAATAGTGTAGTTTCTGATTAGCAAAGGGAGAAAATCTGAGTCGAAAAGATTTTGCTAATCAGAAACTACACCAGGAAAAAAAGGCTACGTCCTATGTGGCAGCATTCAGCGACCGCGTACGTAAACGCGCTTCCAAGCGAAGCGGACAAACCGGTTCAAGCAAATGGTGTGTCCTACAGTGGCTAGAAAATATAGTGTCGAAAGCGCTTATATTCCTCCATTATAACCGTTCGGTCCATACATCGAGGTTAGTGACGTCACAGACAAGGTGGCGCTGATGTCAATCGTAGTGCTACTTTCGCTTTGGCTACGTGATATTCTTACTTACAAGAACATCGAAAGCGATTAAATTTGTGCTTGTAAAGTGAATAAATCCTTAGGAAATGGCTGAACAGAAACTTTACTGACTTGTGTATTTCTAATTTATAGATATTACTCTACTGTAATTTTTAATTCTTTTATTTTTGTCGAAAAGGGTGAGAAATCTACATGCATATTAATCTGTAATTTTTTAAGAGAGATTTTTCAAATATAAAGTGTATATGCATGGGTACTTGGCAGTAGACTAATAATCGTTTATTTGTACATACTTAATTTTGTAATTTTATATTGGGACAATAAAGTAACATTCTGCCTTTATATTTTATATACTGTGTAGAATTTAATTGTAATTTTAATATTGCTTTATACTATGTCACATAATACTGTGAACAGTATACAGTATTATGTAACTGATGGCATTTGCTTAATAAATTCTATTTTAGGCCCTCACAGTGGAAGAGGTTCACAAAGCCATATAAAACTTACATTTTATTATTAAAAATATGATAAATTCTGTATTTTTTTAGTAAATATGAATAAACCTTGTTGTTAATAAGGTAATAACAAGAGTAGATTACTCTTGTACTCTAAATAATACTTGTTTGTACAGCACTCAACAGCTGTAATGTAAAAATAGACAATACAGTGTAGGCTATTTGATTTAATAAGAATCTTAATTAGCTTTAATAAAATGAATTCCTTCATAAATGTTAATAAAGTAATACTATATAATAATTGATTGCTAGTGATATGATTTATTATCGATCTAAATTCTTTTACTTGGCTACAGCACATTTACTATGCTTAAAAATCCCACTTAAAACCAATATAAACATAGGATGATACAGCCAGTGTAGCACAACGATTGACAGCAGCGCCTCTTGCGGCAACCTCCAATATAGGGACAGAAAATAAGCTCGATTTCGACACTATATTTTCTAGCCACTGTAGTGTGTCCGTAGAAACAACGTTTAGCGTGTAGCGACAACCAGATGACGCTTCTACACACGCGTGCAGGAAGCAGCTACCAAGCCAGGTTGATAGCCACTTCCACTGCTCGCGCGTCCAACGAAGAAAAAGGCTGATTTTAAGATGAATGTAAACAGAATGACAAATAAATTGTGTATATATGCTGTAGGTACTTTCATTAATAAACTTTTATGTAATTTAATAATTTCTTATTTTGTTGAAAAAAAATAAAATTTTTTAAAATTTATTATTCTATAAACATTCTTTATATTTTTTTGTATCTAGTTAGTGACAACAATTAACTGTTGAATTTACCGTTTTAATCCTTTTCATATTTTTTTTTTGATTCTGATGAAACCGTGTTGTTGTTATTAAGCTGTTTCTTTGCAGACACACTAAGGTGACATATATCAACACTTGGCAACTTATTGACTATTTATTCAGTTGGGACGCCTTTTACATTACGCGTTTCGGGCATTGGCCCCTCTTCAGCCAACTAGACATAAAAAATAAAACATAAGAAAATTTGTACAAAAATACGCGAGTAGATAAACTGTTTTTTTAAAAAAATTTTTTAAAAACATACCATAAAACACAAACCACTATTGTACAGATGTCGAACAGGATGGACAATTTCATATTTCATATACAACTTGGATAACAAACAAGGTCGACGATAATCATTGGAGAACAAACAGGGTCGTAGATAGCAGCTTGACTACTGGGCTTTTAAATATGGCTTTCTTATAATTTACACAAAATTCAAATAAATAGATTGACAATTACAACATATCTTAACAATATTTGTTTTTACCTGTGGTTGATATTCGCATATTACACCGAAATTCATTCGATATTAGTTGTCGCCCTTTCTTTCCGAACAAAATTTCACAAAGTCATCTTAGCAATATTATCCAAACTGCCAATTTACATAGAACATACTTAAAGCAATTACATTAATTGTACAAACTAGTAATTATTATTTGTATTACTTACAATTCATAAAGACATACGATTTAAGTTGTAGCTTTTGGTTAAACCGCTCCTGTGTGCAA
>NW_019384547.1:423162-450158 GCF_000671375.1 Centruroides sculpturatus | reverse complement strand
TTTGGATAATATTGCTAAGATGACTTTGTGAAATTTTGTTCGGAAAGAAAGGGCGACAACTAATATCGAATGAATTTCGGTGTAATATGCGAATATCAACCACAGGTAAAAACAAATATTGTTAAGATATGTTGTAATTGTCAATCTATTTATTTGAATTTTGTGTAAATTATAAGAAAGCCATATTTAAAAGCCCAGTAGTCAAGCTGCTATCTACGACCCTGTTTGTTCTCCAATGATTATCGTCGACCTTGTTTGTTATCCAAGTTGTATATGAAATATGAAATTGTCCATCCTGTTCGACATCTGTACAATAGTGGTTTGTGTTTTATGGTATGTTTTTAAAAATTTTTTTTAAAAAAAGAGTTTATCTACTCGCGTATTTTTGTACAAATTTTCTTATGTTTTATTTTTTATGTCTAGTTGGCTGAAGAGGGGCCAATGCCCGAAACGCGTAATGTAAAAGGCGTCCCAACTGAATAAATAGTCAATAAGTTGCCAAGTGTTGATATATGTCACCTTAGTGTGTCTGCAAAGAAACACCTTTTCATATTTTTCATAGTAGCATTCGACAAAGTCTTTTCGCCGCCATCTGGTAAAGAATAGGCGTCCACTCAGAACAGAAGTCGCTCGCGACTTGGAAGCGCGTACAAAGATTCTCTTAGTACGCGGTTGCTGGACGTTGCCAAGTAGGACATAGCCTAAGTTTTATTATCAAATAATATCCATGTTGACAATGTCGAAGCAAAAAAGTTAAGGGTTATTGCTTATGTCCGTGTATGAACGTCTATCGCTTGTTTCCTTTGAAGATAATAGAAGCTACTTTTCTTTCCAATTCCAAACAAACTGTAATCTCTAGTTTACTATGAATTAGTCTGCTACGACATCCGAGCATTACCACTCATAAATGCATTATGTTCAAAAACGTATTAATTGGTTCGTAAAATTTCTGTAAAATTATGCTTTCGATTATTATAGTTTCAATAATACTTTAAATCATAAAATTTATTTATTGTTATAAAATATCATACAAATGAACTTTATTCATCTATAGAATATGTGTTTATTTTACAGAAACTATTGGACAAAGTGAGTATTACAAGGAAAAAAGTGTAGACTGTTTTATGAAGTTCTTCAGAGATACATTTTCAGCTTTTATTTTTCATCCTGTATCACAAATTCTTATTATCTTGTTGTATTTTATATTATTGTCAATAGGCATATGGGGTGTTATGTCCTTAAAGGAGGGGCTGAATGTGTACAAATTCAATTCAGACAGTTCTGAAATTACACAGGGATTTCATGTTTTTTATAAATATTTTACAGAATACCCTTTTACGGTGCACGTCGTAATTAACGAAACTTTAGATTATTCTAATCCACGAGTTCAAGAGTCAGTTGAAAATTTTATGCAGAAATTTTACACTATTGAAAATATAGTCGAATACGAGTACGAATTTTCTTGGTTGAAATATTATAAGGAATTCCAAAATCATCCCATTTCGAAATATTCTTTAAGGGGTTACGATCTGTCTCAGAAGCAAGATTTTATAGATGCTCTTAGAAACGTCTTTTTGAAAATCATAGGCGCTAAGCAGTTTAACAATGACATCGTTTTTAATCAAAATTACACTGACATTGTCACCAGTCGTTTCTTTTTCCTAGCGAAAAATGTTTCGGACAGAGTAACGGAATTCAAAATAGTAAAGGATTTATCGAGAATAGCCGAAGAAGCGCCATTTTTCGTTGTAATCCATACAGTAATAACTCCTATGACCGAGCAAGGAATCGTTATCACACAGATAACATTTCAACTGTTTTGGATCACTTCCTTGTTAATCTTCGGCATTTTCGTTTCCTTAATTCCCAATTTGTATTGCGCTGTTATCGTCGCTATCTCTGTCGTGTCCATCACCGTGCAGACGATCGGTTTCATGTCTTTATGGGCAATCAATCTAGATATTGTGTCTCTGATTAGCTTGACTCTCTGCATCGGGTTTTGTGTTAATTATCCTACTCACATATGCTATTGTTTCATTACTTCATCACAAGCAACGACTGAAGAAAAGTTAAAGGATAGTTTATGCCACGTAGGTTTTCCGTTAATTCAAGGGGCAATTTCTACTGGATTAGTATTGTTAGTCATCGCATATTATAATACATTTGTATACACCACTTTCATTAGAATCGTTTTCGTGATTGTACTGCAATCAGTATTTCACGCATTACTTCTTATTCCTACAATATTCTCGATAACTTCGCTCTGTTCAAGAGCGTGTAAAAAAAGCAGAGCATCCATGCCTTTTGGATGGACATAGGTGTTATCATCATTGATAATGCACTCGTAAATTTTTCTTATACTCAATTACTATTAATGGGCTTATAGGAAAATCAATAATACTTGAATTTGCTTTGGCGGTTTAAAGTATTTCAGGTGTTTTAATATTATTTCTTAATGAGTTAGAATATTGTATACGTGCTTTCTAACAGAAAATTACATATTTCCGACTGGATTCAGCTGGTAAACCACAGCAAGGAATGACGAAAAGTTGCTTGCAGCCAAACACTTTTAGGAGCAACGAGCTAATAATGAAGAAGTAGTTGATTGAATCAAATCTGTTTTTAGATCATAAACTCACTATTACGTAGAATTATAATAGTAATGTGTTATGATTAACTTGAGAATTTGTTTCCAATGAAAATATGTTTTGATTAAATTTATGGAATAAGAAGCTTAACACTTGAGCAATCTGAAAAAAATATTTTCAATAACGGAAAGTCGACATTTATTTATGTGTTAGACATGAGACGAATCCCAGAAAACATCACTTGGTCATCTGTTTATTTCTGTTGCTCCATTAGAGGATAGATAAACCTTTTCGAAAAAGAAAATGATTGCAAACAGGAAATAGGGGGATGCGAATGGAGAACGCAGCAATATGTGACTTTTAATATAATTAATTGAGTAATTATTGTTATATGTTAACTGCTAAAATTTCGCTATTCTATAAATTTTGTATTTGTTCGATGTTTCTTTTAATTTACGTAAATTCAGTTGTCGTGTATCACGCGATGAAATAAATCTTTAATATAGTAATTCCGGAAACTTTTATAATAAACGATTTGTATTTATTGTGAAGAAGTTTTTCCCCTCCAAAAAGAACGTATTCAACATTAATATCATGTCAGCATTTACGTCATCCTTCTAGTGTATTGTAACGTAAACTGATCAGAATAAACAGGAAATTATTAGTGATGTAACGAATATTCGGTTACTATTCGTTATTCGGCCTATTTTTCGCTATTCTGCTGAATACCGAATATTTAATCACTATTCGGTCGAATACCGAATACTAAAAACAGGAGTAAGAAATAACAAAAACACAGTAAATTAATCATTTTGGTATTTAGATTTAATGTTATCGGGTTAGTGTTGTTTGTTTATATTTATTTATAACTTATAACATGCACAAAATAAAAATGATAATAATATTAGTCACTTGTATTGACAATTTGTAATTACAAAGATCAGCAGACGTACAGTACACACCTAATTCGTTCGAGAATCGCCGCTCATCTGAGGTCTGACCCTGCCTATCTTTCTTTTTAAGCGCTTCCCTTTCTCTTTACTCTATCGCTTTAGTCCACGTATGCACACATCATAATACGCGCTCACGATACTTTCGTCACTTTTCCGTCGTAGATTTCCAATTTTACAATTTCGTGACTCTTAACCTGATGATAACGGAGAAAAGAAACAGATAGGACGTCCGTATAAGTCACAGTTATGATTTCACAGATTCGAGACAGCTTGGTATCCAGAACGGCCCAGACTGTCTCCCGTGCACGCTAAGTGTCTTTCATTACAAGCATTTAGCTTTCCGAAGTCTATGACAACAATTGTTTGACATTGACGGCCGCGAATTTCGTGCCAATAAGTTGCTTCGACTTGTTCGATTATGTTATAAACTCAATTTCATATTTATTTTCACATCTTCACTTCGCGGTCCTTCTCTCTTTTTTTTTCTGTTATTTACACGTGTAGGTCATTTCATTGTTATCCACATTTGATATCATTATTTATCACATACCGCCATGACGCTCATGTATGTTTGCTACAACTGTCAAGGATTAACGCGATTGGCGAAGCGTAGTGACAGCTGGCCAATAGAAATCAGGGTCCTTGCCATAATGCTAATGTCTGATATTTTCGATTTGAATAGCGGTTTTTCGCTGAAAATGCGACGTTAATTAATATTAAAAATTATAATAAACCTTAGCGTATTTACACATAAACGTTAAATTTCTATTAAATATACTCGTACAAAACGTTTGTAAATAACTTAATCCACTCTGTAAGGTGATCCACTGTTCTGATGAACTCGTCAATTTTACCATGTAACGAACCATGCAATCGCGATAAAAGCCGTAACAAAATTATTATATTTTTGGACTCGCTTTCTTTAAACATAGAGAAATTTTTAAATTCGGTTATTTTTCTAAGCACTGATGTTAGTGTGTAGGGAATACGATTTTCTTCTTCACTCAATTAAAGTTTAACAACTCCTGTGTCGAGAAATTCTGAAATTTCCCAAAGTTGCTTTTATATTAGTGGAATTAATTAATGCTATTAAGTTATCGTGGTTGCAGGTTGAAGGAAGAGGTGATATTTCTATTTTTATTTGTTAAAGAGTGTGAGAGAGCTGTCAGTCGTTTAGTTGACTGACTTGGGTCGTTTAGATAGAAAACGGAAAGAAGGTCCGAAGGTAAGGTGATAAGTAACAAGAGAAAGTTAGATAGATAGGAGAGAGGAAGGAAGTGACCATGGGTTCCATGGGTGCCCGCAACGCCTCAACATACTAAATATAATAAAGAACGGTTACACGATACAATAATAGCACGGAAATCCATATAAACTAAATGACGCGACAATATGTACAGTATACATAGTTAAGATTTAGAATTTATATAAGGCAATATCGAGCAATTAATGTAAAACAGGGGAAAGTTATATGTATGAAGCATATACGTTCAGGAACCGAAATTCGAATTAGGGGGTCGCTTGGTAAAGCGTCAGGAAATTGCTATTCTTATCCATAGGATAATGCGCAACTGCAAAAAGTTGATACTGAAATGATAACAGATTTTTCAGTGTATACTATACACAGTTACATTCATGTTTATACTTCACATTTCCATTATGTAAAAAAAATGATGGAACAAAAAACGTATCAATGAGAAATGCTACAAAAGGAGCGCCTTCAAAAAAATTTTTTTTCGAAAACAGGCTCCAATTTACTTGTTGGCTTGAAAAATTAACATAGATAATTGCAGATCACCAGACTATTGGGCAGCAACCAGAGATTACACAAGTGGGAACTTTGAATAAATGAACTGTATGTTCCTTATTTATTTTGTTCCTATGTTTATCTTACATTTTATAAAGTGAAACTACGTATAGACATCGTACAACACATCTGTAAATGAAAACTAAGAGTTTTCTATTGAAAAACAGACCTTCTAGAATGAAAAAATGATGTAGGTTTATTATCACCATTCCACTTCTCACAAATAGAAAATGGTAAATTTATGTTATAAATTTAATCTTTAAACTTTTCATAAAGATGCAGTTATTAATTGTGATATCGTCTCAGCTGCCGGATTACTAAAGAAATTGCACGAGGAAGATTTGGGACTGTTTATTTGCCTATGACCAAATATTCCAAAAAGAAAACGGCTGTAAAAATTGTAAAGAAATAATTTTCTCATTCTGATCAGGTATTCTACAACAATAGATTCCGTGTTTTATGTGAATTAGGAACAATTTTCGGAATATACAAACTAATCACTAATTAAATATACATATTAAAAGATTAATCGTTTATTTAACAGTATATTGAGAATAAAGGAATCAGTGTTTTATTAATTTATATTAGTAATATTTATACAATATTTAAAATTCATATTTTGTGTGTATTAAATCATTTATTTATTTATAGTTTGAAGAAATCCAAAGAGAAATAAACGTTTGGAATTCTGTGTCCGCCCATCCAAATATTGTCAGATTGATTCGATTCCTGCAAACTGACACAAGGTAAGTTTCTTTTTTCTTTTCACTTGAGTTATTTATAATAATTTCCGTTCTGTGACGTAATAAGTTATATCTTTTAGCTTTTACTTTGTATCGGATTTTGTCGATGGAGAATCTTTGAGAAATTTCTTACAAAAATATAGCCCAATAGCGGAGAGTAAAGCGAAAGTGTTTGCCGCTCAAGTGGCCTCTGCTATTATGTATATTCATGAGAATGGTAATTATTTGCTGTACATTTATTCGCTTATTTATTCTATGAGTTACAAAGTAATGTTTCTATTTTAAATAGGAATAATACACAGAGACATCAGTGCTAACAACATTATGTTAGATGTGTACAAAGGTGCACAAGTAATTGATTTCGGTCTGTCCACAGTAAGTATTATAAATAAAATATGCATTTTAATATTCTCGAACAATCGATTTTTTAACTATATTTTAACTATTTTATTTTATTACTTTTTATCAGTACGAACGAAACCGAACAAAGTTTTGTGGAACTTTATCATTTCTATGTCCGGAAATTCTGCAGAGGAAGCCTTACGGTTAGGATTTGTATTTCCACAATTGCTTCTCTCGAATTGTTCGATGTATTAATGAATGTGTTGTCTGTAGATTCTTACTGTGACTGGTGGGCTATCGCCATCGTATTATTTCAAGCGTTGGTTGGAACAACACCTCTGCAGATTTATGTGAAAGAAGCATTTAATATTAATAATGTGTATTTATTGCCCCGTTATTACTGGATAAGAGGTAAAGCATCAAAGTTGTTAATTTAATAATAATACAGTAATGACAATATAAGAAAATCAATATAAAAATTTGTTTGTAGTTGCCGTAGTTGCTGTAAATTTGCCGGTGTCGTATCCTGTTACATTATCGAATGATGCCAGACATTTTATTAACGACTTATTACAAAGGTAATTTTATCATTAACACTACTTAAAAGTTCAGGTTTATCTTTCTTTTGTATGCAAGAAATGACATATATTTACATATCGAAGCATTAAATAGACACATTAAATTCTTCTGTTGCTATATGCAACAAAATAATGTTACATATTTAAGTCATGAGTATATTAATGACGATTAAAAAAAGAATATTAATGATTATTTTATTGACATTTCTCTTAACCGAAATAACACAGACGAAAATATAATCATTCAAATATTAAATTTGAATTAATTATTGTGTGTTTTTGATCATTTCAGGAACCGTTCAGACGTCCTCTTGAAACAGATATCCTGAAACACAAGTATTTTAACGAAGTGCCTTGGCCCGTATTTGTAAGTGTCATTTTTTAACATAACGATTTAAATGTTAGTATTTTCCGAAAGAAAATAATTGATTCATTTGTATTTCAGGCTGGGTTTTTAATCGAAGAAATTCGAAATAAAGTTATGAATTAAAGAACGTTTGAATAAAGAATTTTTTCAATTTCATTTGGCCAAAGCAAAGAAAGAAGTGTTGTTCTTCGTTAACATATTTATAATAATTCCGTTTGTATTGTTGGAAAAAAGTTATTAATGTAAACTAATAGTATATATCCTGTTTATTTATTGTTCGTTAGTATTTTATTTATTTTTCTATCTATTTAGCATATTGGAACACAAGCCTTGATAAGGGGATCAAACAGAAAACAAAAAAAACATTATACAAAATTTTACATAGTTGCACTGTACGATACAACATATTCCCCCTATATATATATAGGGGAAATATGTTGTATTTTACAGTGCAACTATGTAAGATTTTGTATTAGGCCTATATTATTTATATTATATTATATATATTATATTTNTAATATATATATATATATTAAAATTTAAAAAATCACAAATTTCATAATTTATTTATAAATCAAAATAAAAATGTAAAGCTAAAGAACCACAAGGAAGAACTATCCAGAACGAAAGTAAATTAATTAACATGTTAAACTTACCTAGAAAAAATGACAAAAAAAGAACAGTTAATCACTTCTTCAAAAAATCGGATAATCTCCCAACCAATGTTTTTGTCTTTTGTCGGTGGTGGTTCATATTGAGTTAAGCGGCTAGCCCGTCCTTCCAGTTTGTCCGAGCGAAGCGCGAACCCCTGATTGAACTCCCAGTGTTCAGGGTCTAGCCACTGAAGTGCGGGAAGGAAGACAGTTCGGCCACTCCCAAGCAGTCCAAGCAACAGCCGGTTAAATAATAGATAGACCACGCACCCAGAGCGTAATTTACCTAAAATAACAACAACTTTCGCTATAAACCTAAGATCAATAAAGGAAAAAAGAAACAAAATCAGAATTACCATTAAAGAAAAACATCATTATAAGATAAACAATTTAACCTTTTTTATAGAAATAAATACCTTAAAAAATAAATCAAAATTAACAATAACTTTTTTAAACTTATTAAATGAAAAACAGGGAACCCCAAAAAAATCTCCTAACGCAATTTTGACAGAAATGTACACATGGCAATAACGTGAAATCAATCCATTAATAAGTTAGTCGCACTACATATGCAAATGTCCCTTCTGTAATTACATGAAAAACTTAATGAGTTACATCTTGCTTGCATTAATACTGCCATCAGATTAAAAGAAAAATTACTATTATAGATAGAACAACCAAAACAGTATTGATTCAAACGCTTATACTACTCACAATAAGTGCTTACTAATATACCATGATTCAACTTCGAAATGTAATTATCAAAATTATTTAACTATAGAAACTAAACACTATTAACATCAGGTGAAAAATCAGAAATCAGGTATGTTTCTTATTACAAGTAACTAATATTGTTGAGAAGGAAATAGATAGATACACTGTTAACATGTTGAAACAAATGAACAAAATCGATCTCATTCCTTGAACA
Source organism: Centruroides sculpturatus (assembly GCF_000671375.1). NCBI lineage: Eukaryota > Metazoa > Arthropoda > Arachnida > Scorpiones > Buthidae > Centruroides > Centruroides sculpturatus. The sequence continues at coordinate 441,199 of NW_019384547.1, read as the reverse complement.
ATGAGATCGATTTTCCCTTTTCCGTTCGTTTCCACGGAAAAATCTTTGTATAATGATTGATCGTCGATCGTCAGATATAGCGGAAATTTATCAGAATTCGGAGAGTTCATCGACAGATCTGGAAGAGTCAGGACTCCATTCATATTTCTCCTGATGGCCAACGCCCTTAGACGAGTCACATAGCATAATTTCAGAGTTAGCACTGAGAAGATATACTTTAATTTTGTGCACATTTCGACCTCCTATGGAATGAAGTTTGAGAACTATATAAACGAAGAGCCTTTGCCAACCGATGAAGAAGACGAACGACAACTAAACCAGGTTGTATGTTTAATAACGTTTTTGTAAGCTCTCTCTCTCGATCGTGTATGGGTTAAATATAAGTCCATATATCTCTCGACTTATAGGTTGTAAATTGTATTCATTGTCTCTTACTACGATATATTTGTACTATTTTTATTGGTTTATGTTTAATTAAATTTATTCTTGTTTATTTGTTAAAGAATGTCTCCTTTAGAGTCTCTGAATCAGATCTATAAACCAATCACACGCGTGTTCGTCCGAGAATCGAATAATTGACAAACTGGTGTCGGGAACCTGACAATTTGGATAGAGACTTCATAGTCTTTAATCCTACCGCCTTCCTATGTAAGTTTTCAAGATCAGATCTAGTGATCTGAAACTTAAGAGAGCAGATTTCGGATAATCTGTGCCGATTAAGTGGTACCCACAATCCTAGCGGATTAGTAACCCCGGCTACTCTCACAGTAGCATTAAAAGGACGTTTATGTGTGTAGATAATTTTCTTACGGATGTAAATTATTATGTTAAACGATTAATTGTTCATTTGAAATGCTGTAAAAATTATATCTTAATGTATAATAGCCGACTAACAATAGATCTTGAAAAAAATATGTAATGACTGTATTATGCTGGTACAGGAAACTTAGGAACATGTATGTCCTCATTGTGTTAAATTTATAGTTAGTAAGGACAAGTATTTCGTAAAGTTACTAACTTAAAAAAAATTTTGTTATTATAACTTGCTATTCAAATACTGATTATTATTCTACATTTTATTTCGTGTTAATTTTACTAACTTATTTACATCTTAAATAATATCAGTGATTTTTGTTGCTTTTAAACCCTCTGTAACGTACTCATATAAATTAATATATGGTTCTTGTAATTTTATTCTATTGTAAGTAAATCTAATGAATAATTATTCGATTTAAACTAAAAATGCAATTTCCCAATTGTCCTAACTTCCTATTATGAGCAAATGCAAACCTTGAAACTTGTCCAAACGGAAAACTTAAAAATTTCGAACCTGAAGCATTTTATAATAATTAAAATGTTTTGCTAAAAATAATAGAAATACGTATTAATTAAAAATCGACTGTTTCTAAAGAATATTAAAAATTACAATTAAATTCCTTTAAACTTTCAATAATAATAAAGAAATGCCGGTTCTATTCTTGAAATAAAAAATGTTTAATCGTTTTGTTGGTACAGCATTATTTTAATTTATAAAGTAAATATTTTCTTCGAAATAAATATATTTGAAAAATGCTGTGTTTGATTAATTAAACAGAGAAATTTTCTACTATTCCTACAAATAATAAGTGAAACATGAATTAAGACTAAAACGCAGACATTTTACATTTCAAAACAAGTTTGCGTGATAAAATACGATTAGGGAAAATCAAGTGCTGTTTCTACTAGAAGATAATTTAAAAACAATGGAGTAGAAAATTTTTCTCACGTTAGTTTTCAATAATAGATTATAGCACTTATATATAATATAATATAATATAGCACACATATTTAAATATTCAAAAAAACCATGCGAAAACATGGTTTCTTTTGAATATTTAAATATGAAAATCTAGGAACGAGTTGATTATTTTTTTTCCAACACTTGCTGGCGTCATTTTATTATTCAATCTTTTATATTTTTATTTAATATAAATGGCAAAAGGGTTAATTTTGACGGTAGCGATGGGTTTTATTAAAAATTGTAAATCCTGATGACAATAGAAATAGTCTTTAAGTTCGACCCGACCGGAAATACGCACGACCCCNAAATATGTAATGACTGTATTATGCTGGTACAGAAAACTTAGGAACATGTATGTCCTCATTGTGTTAAATTTATAGTTAGTAAGGACAAGTATTTCGTAAAGTTACTAACTTAAAAACATTTTGTTATTATAACTTGCTTTTCAAATACTGATTATTATTCTATATTTTATTTCGTGTTATTTTTAGTAAGTTATTTACATCTTAAATAATATCAGTGATTTTTGATGCTTTTAAACCATCTGTAACGTACTCATGTAAATTAATATATGGTTCTTGTAATTTTATTCTATTGTAAGTAAATCTAATGAATAATTATTCGATTTAAACTAAAAATGCAATTTCCCAATTGTCCTAACTTCCTATTATGAGCAAATGCAAACCTTGAAACTTGTCCAAACGGAAAACTTGAAAATTTCGAACCTGAAGCATTTTATAATAATTAAAATGTTTTGCTAAAAATAATAGAAATACGTATTAATTAAAAATCGACTGTTTCTAAAGAATATTAAAAATTACAATTAAATTCCTTTAAACTTTCAATAATAATAAAGAAATGCCGGTTCTATTCTTGAAATAAAAAATGTTTAATCGTTTTGTTGGTACAGCATTATTTTAATTTATAAAGTAAATATTTTCTTCGAAATAAATATATTTGAAAAATGCTGTGTTTGATTAATTAAACAGAGAAATTTTATACTATTCCTACAAATAATAAGTGAAACATGAATTAAGACTAAAACGCAGACATTTTACATTTCAAAACAAGTTTGCGTGATAAAATACGATTAGGGAAAATCAAGTGCTGTTTCTACTAGAAGATAATTTAAAAACAATGGAGTAGAAAATTTTTCTCACGTTAGTTTTCAATAATAGATTATAGCACTTATATATAATATAATATAATATAGCACACATATTTAAATATTCAAAAAAACCATGCGAAAACATGGTTTCTTTTGAATATTTAAATATGAAAATCTAGGAACGAGTTGATTATTTTTTTTCCAACACTTGCTGGCGTCATTTTATTATTCAATCTTTTATATTTTTATTTAATATAAATGGCAAAAGGGTTAATTTTGACGGTAGCAATGGGTTTTATTAAAAATTGTAAATCCTGATGACAATAGAAATAGTCTTTAAGTTCGACCCGACCGGAAATACGCACGACCCCCATTGTCTTCCAATTCTTTCGATCTTTAACACCCGAAACTTAACAGCACCAATCTCCTAATAAATATACATTCTTGCAAAATTTCAGAAATTTTTGACAGAAAATGAGAGTTATTCACCTGTAAACAGGGTAAACAATGCTGTGTCTTCCACACACACTAATATGCATACATACAGAAATAAAAAACATACATTTTGCACTTCTCGACGATTCAAGGTGTCACGATTCAAAAAATGTAAAAATCTTTGGGGGTTATTTTTCGACAGACTGCCATACTTTCTCTCTGTTGTATATAACAGCCGGAAAAGTAAAATATTTATTAATTTACTTATCGGTAATAACGATCGAAGTTTTTCTCATTTATCAATCAACATACGTTTCGAAGAAAACAATAGAAGTTTAACTTGTACGACTTTTCTATTATTATTTTCTGTTTAATATTAGAAGCATTCGCATTTTTAGTCATTTATTACTTATATATAGTTGTGTAGGATAATTAAGTAGTGTACCTGAAATTATATTAAATAGAAATTGTTTAAATTTGAATTCTATCTCTCATAAGTCTTTAATTTCGTGACCGATAGATATCATTCGACTTCCTGATGAAGCAACATTTTCACTTTCCTGTTGGCGTTTTTTAATAACGTAAATGTACTGCGCTTGCTTTCGTGAATTGTTTATCTGTTTACTTAGCAAATATTACTTGATGTCGAATAACTTTGGAAACGTCCAAAGTAGGCGACGTCATTTAAAAATGCATTGATTAATGTGTATATTTTTACAAAATCTCTCGGCCTGATCAATGATTTCATTTAATTTTTATTCATCTTACTGAAAAAACCACAAACTACTTAGAATTGCTATATTTATTTTTTTGATTGATAAATACGAATGCAAAAGAAAAATTTCTCACCCTTAATTAAATGTTTAGTTATTTCCTTAAATGTTTTTTTTTTTGTATATATGATATCACTTTTTCTCGCCATTAACTAAACCTCACTACTTACTTATAGACGTGAAATTTTGCAGATCGGTTTTTATATTAAGGAATCGACGGTATTAAGTTTTGGTAGGTACAGGTCGAAGGAAGAGCGGATAGTAAGAAATCACCTCGAGTAGGGTAAAAATTCATAAAATTATTTGTTATTAGCGTTTAAAGTTTATTATAAAACTCATTTTAGCTTTGAAAATGTGACTTTTGCCATTTTATAATACTTGAGAATATTAAAAATTTTTAAATAAAACACCATTAATAGAAAAAGGCAAAGCAAGTTGTATATGTTTCCGGGAAAGTTAATTAATAATACTGTTTGCATTTTCTGCAGAAATATTCGAATATTTTTGATTAAAAATAAAAATTTTAAATAATTAAATTGTATTTTTTTCCGATTATCGGTTTAAATACTTTGATGCTATACGAAAAATAGATTTAAGAAAAACTTTTACAAAAACAAAAAAATTTTTTAAATTTTCTATACGTATAAATTTTACTTTTAACTCGAAAGACAATTTATAATGTGAAGTTGCACAAAGCGTGGTAGAATTCGGAGAACAACGTTATCAGTTCAAATCAAGACAACTGCTGATAATACGTAAAACTTTTCCGTGAATTTCAAATTAATTTTTGCTGACGTCGTTGTCGTTTTGCCAAAAGATATGCATAAAATTTCCACTGAGAAAATAAATTTATTTGGAAACTTTTAAAGGTGCTATTTTCATGATTAATAAACGTTAATAGTTCTGTTTTATTATGAACGATATAAATAGGAATGCATGTTTTATGTCAACCGTAATATTTACTCCAATGCAGAAGAATAATTCAATACATTTATTTTCGTATAATACTTGTTAATATTCGTATTCATCAATTTATTCACAGAAAAAATTTATAATAATTCATATCGAAGTGTTATTAGATCGATATGTGTATTCTAGACGTTTCAAACAGGTTTAATGAATAAATTCTAAATATAAAATGTAATAACTGTACGAATGAAATAACTATTGTTGTAGATTATGTTTAAAGATACGATTCGTTCGTTTCTGTGAATGATCGCTGGAATATTGTAATAATTTTGGATTAAATTAATTAATATTAGTTTCAAGAATTGTCGCAGTTACGAACTTGTGAAATTACTTTCGTAAAATAATTTAATTAAATTTACATAAAACGTTTATTTATTACGTGATTAATTTTTCGATAATTACTTATTATAACTGAAATATATTTGTTTAAACTAATACAAATAAGTTTAAACAATGAATTCAAGCTTACGAAAAAATTTAGCATAAATTTTTCGACGTAACATTGAATGCGTTCGGGTCATCTGTTTTTATATTTTATTTAAAAAATTGTTTATGATATTAATTAACATAAGATAGATATGTTTTTTATTAAAAAAATGTTTATTAAGTTTGACTCTTCTGGAATGTTGTGACGTAGCTACTTCTCTTTTTTCACTCCTTCACACTGAACCATCGAAAATTAAAAGCATCCACCCTCTCGTACAAACAAAGCACTGTGCAAAATTTCAGAAAATTTTCGAACAGAGGCACATGAGTTACGTACAAAATCTTATTGCACGCCTCATATTACAAAACTTATTTCTAAACACTCGTAATCGGTAGCAGGTTCACGCTTTTAACGAGCTAGCAGACTGGAATTTCCCAGTTTTTCTACCCGTTCTAAACTTCCTTATTTCGTCTTCGTCGTTATTCCCTGAGTGTCCGTGGCAAATTAAAATTGATTTAATTAAGCTCTTTACAATGTCAGAGTATCTGCGAAAGGGTTAATAAAAAGTAAAATAATTGTAATTCATTTTCATCCTTATGATTTTTACGAATTACAATTATTTTACTTCTTATTAACCATTTCGCAGACATTCTGACGTTGTACAAGTGCTTCCAAATTAATTTTAATTTGCCACTGACATTATCAAGAATCCTCAAAGGTCCGTTGGAACCACTTTGAGAAATATTGTATAGAGTCGTCGAGGAAGCTGCGGATTTTCCAGGTAAAAAGAAAAAATATATATATATGGTAATTTGTCTTCGTTATTATAGAAATTATTGCATAGTCGCGTAACCTCCGAAGTGAAGTATTTTGCTTCACCATTCGGCATTATTCGCGAAGTACCGAGAGAAGTCACTTAGAGAGGACTGTTAATGGTAAATAGCCCATATTCGGGTGTTATTGACATCGATAAAATGCGGGAAATTGCTTTAAGCAGACTGTCCTAGCAAAACGCGAACCAACGACCAAACTATTAGAATACAGAATCTCGTGGCACTTATGAGCCTATATACGGTTCTTACCAGTTTCTAAGTTAAAAATACTTACTTTCCTACCTCATACGGTGAAAACACAGAGAAAAACCGGCCATCTCTACCTCCTGCCCCGTACAAAATCTGTACGGCTTCTAATACGGACCTGTACGATTGTAATATAAATATACCTGGTAAGGAAACGTTTAGCTTTGTATGTTGCGGGAACTAAAATAATCTTTATAACCACACCCGTCACGAATTCGGCCAGATTCTTCAGGTTGGATTAAATGCGGAGATTCGGAAAGTGGTATCATTACGTTTTTTAAACATATTTAAGNAGTAATGACGATAATAATAATGTCCTTTTCCATCCAAGTAATATTACATTAGCTGTATTGCTAACAGTATTAACTGGTATGTGCTATCAGGGATTCTCCTCATAGTGATAAAAGTCACATGTCACGTGCTTTCATGATCCATGAGAGTGAGAAAAATATCCCATTCCTACGCCCACAAGTCAGAAAAAGTTTATTTACTAAATTTATGTAATAAAACATTTTTTTAAATTTAACACATTGTTTTAAAACAGTATTTTATAATGTAATATAAAATTGATTTAAAACAAAAAAACAAAGGTTTCTAAATAAAACGTGTATTATTATTTTATTAAAAAAAACTTAAATTTTTTAATCATGCTGGACAGTAGCTAAAGGTTACTGTTTACTAAAATTTCCTTATTTAGATGTTTGCTACATCAGTAACATTTTATACATGTTCGTGGCGAAAACATGCATAAAATCAATGTTGTAAAACACTAATAATCATATAAAGGTAGCTAATTTAATTAGCGATTCGGTTAATGTTACCTTAGTTTCCAAGATGGCGGCGCGTCCTGTCGCCATTTTGAATTAGTCGCGAGACGGCGCGGTAAACAATATTTTGATCGGAGATCGGGTGACTCCCAGACTATAATAAACAAATCAGTAAATTAAACAAATTATTGCTCACGTTAACTATTTTTCTCTAGATCCAACATTACTTTTCTAACTTGACAGATTTATATTCACTTGTTGAATGCCTTTTCATCCTTCTCCTTATCGATTATTCCACATTTCTAGACATTTTTTTATTTGTCTTTGTAATCAAATTGATTGCTGTCTCTTCATTTTTCTTCTCTGTCTTCTGTGTTTTCTTCTTTAAAGAATGTCATGTTCATCAATGCTATAAGCATACCTAATCGAACTTGATTTGACTAATAACAGCTAGCCTAACTTGATTTAACAGCCACAAAATCCAAATTTGTTGCAGTACATTTCAGACATAGATAAGTCCCAAATGAACGACAAAAAACACATCCCAAGATATATTGACAAAACTTATCTGAAAGGTTAATTGTTCGAAGAATACATACTTTCACAATAGCTACTACGTAAAAAACATATTTTTCGATTATTTCGATAGTGTAATTAATAGGTATTCACTCATAGGAAGCACACTAATTCAATACGTTATCTACCTAATTTTACAGCAATTTTAAAACCATTATCAACTTCATGTACTATACAAACTTTAAAATAATGGGATTCCTTTTACAAGTTGAATTAACGAGAGGTAGACCTTACCAAATTTCATCAAAATTTATGTCTACAACACTCTTCACGATACAATTAGCAACAGAATAAAAAAAATGAAACATTGGGAAATGTTACGACTATATTTTAAAATCAAATATAAAGCCTATTACATAAATTATATTTACCAAATATTCAATTTTGTATCAAAATATAGAAACAACACAGAGATAGTACACTACACATGCAACGAAAGACTAGCAAAAAACTCCTTATCAGTTAATTTGCATAATTACACGCAAAACATCCAGCTACTACGTCATATCAAGTATTTTGCATATTCACGCAAATCAAATTTTACGTCATGTTCAACAGGTTTTNTATCAAAATATAGAAACAACACAGAGATAGTACACTACACATGCAACGAAAGACTAGCAAAAAACTCCTTATCAGTTAATTTGCATAATTACACGCAAAACATCCAGCTACTACGTCATATCAAGTATTTTGCATATTCACGCAAATCAAATTTTACGTCATGTTCAACAGATTTTCGTATTTCGTCACACTTTTTATCAGATACCGCCATCTATCGAAAATACCAATTAACGCTCCGATTCGAGATTACCGGATGCGCCTCCATCTTAGAACATAAAATAACATTAATCACAGATTCTACTGGCTTATTTGAAATACTACTGCGACTGCTGCTTCACTACTGTAGCAATTTACTCGGTGACCTGATTTTACAGCAGGTAGAATAGGATGACAGAAGCTTCTCTTTAGGAAACCAAGCAGAGTTCTTCTACAACACATTTTTTACAGATGTTTGTAAGCAATTCTTTATTTAATTAAGCTTTAACATTAATCATATTAGTAGTAAAGCAGGAACATGGTTCTACTAATAAGCAACTAGTAGTATAGATATATACCCCTTTATAGAAATACTAATTGTAATTATATGACTTTTGTTATCATTTTCTGTATGTCATTTCATATTTTAATTTTCAAAATATTTTCAAGATTGGAATTTTACAAGTGGTTTAATTCAATTATAATTTAAATAAATTAGGTTTAAATGACCCTTGTAAATTTCAAATGGAATAAGAAGTGTACTGTTTGANTAAGTGCCTACTATTTCAATTTACATACTTTGCACAAAGGACAAGGGCCTCGCAAAGATCTGCCGCCCAGAGCCTCGCAATGGATAAGGCCGCCGCTGCCCACAGCTTCCTAAGGTACCAACAACTCACCCTTCGGAAATACAGCGAGATCAATGTCTAGAAGAGAAAGCGAAGGAATGCTCTTTAGGTATGAAAGTAAACCTTTCTAATATAGAGACAGTTCGGGCGACATTTGAAATAATATCTGCAATACATTGTATTTTTGGAAATGCAAGAAGAAAACGTATCAAAGAATCTTGGTGCAAAGAAAAATAAAGCTACAAAATTATCACAAAAGGAAAATAAAAAAAAAAAAACAAAATGAAAATAACAGTTGGTACTGTAAATTATGCCAATAAGACGTAAAATAAAGTATGATCAAAAGCACACAATGTGAGATATGGGTACATGAACTTTGCGCAGGTACCAATAAAAAAAAAACAACAGATTACAACTGTGATGACTGCCAAAAATTGGCGAAAACTATCATCCGAATTTGTTAAGAGTGAATATACACACGTATTAATACATTATTGATAAAGATTTTTATTCTTAAGACTGCAAACCAATGATAAAATCTCAAAGTACGATTTAAGAATATATCAGTACAATTTAAGACAAATGGTCCTAAATCGTACTTTTTAGTGTTTTTTTAAATTGTTTATTTCTCAGAAGTTTATAAGATTTATGCTAAATTTGATTATAATGGTAATAAAATATTTCCCAAATAAAAGTTACTTAAAACAAAAAAATAATTTGTGTTTATTAATTTCGATAATATGATGGTTTTCCCTTAAGGGGTATGAATTAGGCAAGTTTATCCTAGTGTAGAATGGATACAAACATACAATATTTTTGATTAATGTTTCATATAACTTGTGAGTAAAATTTAACTCATTATTCTAAATTCATTTACAGTATTTTAAATTTATTACCTTCATTTCAATGCTATAATTATGTTTCTAATGGTTATATAGTACCTAGAGTATGTAAGTGTATGTACTCGCAAAACATGATTTTAAAGACGTGAATATACGAATGTTTGTAATGATTGTCATATTTAACGCTTTAAAGTTTATGGTTCTTTATTATTATAAAATTTCATCCAGATTGACTTAATTTAACTTTACAAAATATTTTAATTTTACAGAAACTATTAGAGAAAGTGACTATCACAATGAAGAAAATGAAGACTGTTTTATGAAGTTCTTCAGATATACATTTTCAGCTTTGATTTTTCATCCTGTATCACGAATTCTTATTATTTTGTTGTATTTTACATTATTGTCAATCGGTATATGGGGTGTTATGTCCTTACAGGAAGGGTTTAATGTTTATAAATTAAATTCAGAAAGCTCCGAAATTACACAGGGATTTCATGTTTACTATAAATATTTTACAGAATATCCTTTTACGGTGCACGTCGTAATTAACGAAACTTTAGATTATTCTAATCCACGAGTTCAAGAGTTAGTTGAAAATTTCATGCAGAAATTTCATACTATTGAAAATATAGCCGGACAGGAGTACGAATTTTCTTGGTTAAAATATTATAAGGAATTACAAAATCATCCCATTTCAAAGTATTCCTTGAGGGGTTACGATCTGTCTCAGAAGCAGGATTTCATGGATGCTTTTAGAAACGTCTTCTTGAAATTTATAGGAGCCAAGCAATTTAAAAACGACATCATTTTTAATAACAATTACACTGATATTGTGGCCAGTCGTTTCTTATTATCAGCGAAAAATGTTTCGAATAGACTAACCGAATTCAAAATAGTAAACGATTTATCGAAAATAGCCGAAGAAGAGCCATTTTCCGTTGTAATCCATACAATGATATCACCTATGGCCGAGCAAGGAATCGTTATCACACAGATAACGTTTCAATTGTTTTGGATAACTTCCTTGTTAATCTTCGGCATTTTCGTTGCTTTAATTCCCAATTTGCATTGCGCTCTTATTGTCGCGATCTGTGTCGGGTCCATCACCGTGCAGACAATCGGATTCATGTCTTTATGGGCAATCAATCTGGACATCATTTCTTTGATGTGCTTAATCCTCTGCATCGGGTTTTGCGTCAATTATCCCACTCACATATGCTATTCTTTCATTACTTCACCACAATTAACGACTGAAGAAAAGATAAAAGATAGTTTACGTCACGTAGGTTTTCCGTTAATTCAAGGGGCAATATCTACTGGATTAGTATTGTTAATCATCGGCTATTATAATACGTACGTATACATCACTTTCGTTAAAATCGTTTTCATAATTGTACTGCAAACAACATTTCACGCATTATTTGTTATTCCTATACTAATCTCGATTACTTCGTTATTTACAAGAGGTTGTGATGAAAGCAGAGCATCTGTATTCTGTGGGTGCATGTAGACGTTACTATTAATAAATGCACGCTAATGTAACTTTTTGGTATACTTAATTATTGTAAATGGGTATATAGTAACGAAAACAAATAGTTCTTGTAGTTGCTTTAATGATTTAAAGTATTCCAGATGTTTAAACACGCTTCTCTAATTTAGAAAAACGTTTCGTTATATTTAACGATAAAAGATGAGCAAACATTGTTTTCTGGTTTATTTAATACTGAATTTGTATTGTTTCAATAAGGACGCTTTTGTTCAAAGTTTTTGCGAATTTATGTAAATTCAGTTGTCGCATGTCACGCAATAACGAGACCCCCCTATAACACTGTTGATAATTCCATTTTATATGAATTCCATGTTGTAGGAATCACTTAAATTTTACAAATACGTGAGCCGTTCACAGCCTGGCACACGTGTTTGTAAAATCTAAGTGACTCGTACAACATCGAATTCATATAAAACGGAATAATCAACAGTGTTATAGGGGGTCGACTGTAAAAGAGAATTCTGAATAAAGTTATTCCAGAAATGTTTATAATAAATAGTTTCAATTTAATTGATTAAACAAACATCGTGTTTTGTCCAATAAGAGCGTATTTAACATTAACATCACATTAGTATCAACGTCATTATTCTAGTGGATTATGACGTAAAAAGATCAGAATTAAACGGAACTATCGATGTACTGTGCATTATGTTTACTAATTGATGAGATTTAAATAAACACGTTAAAAGCACGTTGAACATTCGATTTATTAATACTAAGGCTGTGTACACATTAGGCGTTTTTAAACGCGCGTTTTAAGGGCTTGTACACATTAGGCGTTTTCCGTTGCGTTAAACGCGCGTTAGTTCGGCGTTAGCACTGGCTCAGTTTGGAAATGGACGTGAAAGTAATTGCTTGCATGTGCCTCCTCCATTGTCGCTATAAAAGACGATGACAGAAGAAAAGAGAATTTTGGGTGCACCCAATATTACGAGATAGACTGACGCATGGAATGTTTCTGACGTTGTATCCGAAACTAAGATAATATGAACTCAATTTTTTAAATTCTTTTAGAATATCTATAAAATCATTTGACGATGGCTGGTTTCTTTTAGATTTCATCAATAAATAGATCAGTATCGAAATGATCGTTCTCCAATTCGGCCAACGTACGTCCACTCTACCCGAAGGCGCGCGATCGAATGTATTGATACAACAACATGGCAGCACATATATCTCTAAACGCGCGTTTTAACAAAAATCTATCAATGCGCGCTTGGCCAAAAGCGCGCGTTTGAGTATGTACGCCTATGCAGAACCCTTGATTCTTTAAAACGCGCGTTTAAAAACGCCTAATGTGTACACAGCCTTACAGGCACGTTGCCTATAAATTGGCATTAATATACCTGAATTAGCAAACCAATGATAAAGCTTATTTCGTACAAAACGGGTCATTCGGTCATTCGATTAGATTTCTTTTTTTCTATATCAATGCCGCTATTTCCAGGAGCGTGTCTAATTAATATCAACTATTCAAGTGATTAGTCAATTAAAATCTTTTACATTCCAATTTAAAAATTACTTAATTGCAGACAATTCTAATGTAATATTGACGTCAGTTAATTCTTCTTCGACTTAACAAAGAGCAAAATAATCAGTAATATTTGATAATGAAAGATTTCTTTTTTATTTTTCGTCAACCACAATTGTATCTGCTTAATTTATAATGATCATAGAACAGGTAAGTTAGAGAATTATTTGGATCGGACTTCCGATCTGAATAATTCTCTAATTTAATATCATCTTAATATTAGAAAAATTCTCAATAAATAAAATTACAAAGACAGAATTTCGTTTGTTGATCATTTTTCTGATGGGCGATAATCAGCCACTGTGTAATGCACTGTACTGCACAATGTAGAATACATCTGAATACGGAATAAGGTTAAAAATTGCAGCAGNGAAGATTATTTTGTATGCATGTTTATTGAAAAACAAAACTTTGAGGCCCCTCAATTAAAAAGTTGTTTCATACATTCGTACATCAGATAATATTTTAGTAAATTTTATTTTAATATAAATGTGCAACACTCGGTGAAAACGTTTTTGACAGAAAAAATAACTGAAACTATTTAAGAAAATAGCTTCAATTGGATAATGTCACACGCAATCAACCAATCAGACGTAGAAAAAAAAGACGATATGACGTCACACAGCGCAATTACAGTTTACAATTGACTGGTTTTCTATTCAGAATTTTTAATATTTTTAAAGGGGAAATATTCTTCATTCAATCTGATAGAATAAATCGTCGTAAACCTTACGCTGAATATTATTAGGACAATTCAGGATTCTTAATTCAAGATAGCAATGAATAAACAGGTAAAAATCATTCGACTATATCAAGCATTTCGCATGCCCATGTTGCAGTAATTTCAATTTAAAATTTTTAGGTAAGAAGAATCGACACTTCGAAGAGAACGAAATGTTCCTGTCTGACAAACACATTTTGTAATATAATTGGTCGACTTGGTGTAATAGTTAGTCGATATCCCTTTTATTTTGTCATTGTTCCTGTCATTCTTTCTGGTTTATTATCAATTGGGCTAATCAGAATTCAAACCAACGACGACACCGAGTCTCTCGTAAGTGCGGACAGAGGTAAAGTTTTTGATACGAAACAGTTTATAGATAAAACATTTCCTATCAATTCTAATAATTTCGATTTTTTACGTCTTACTAAACGCCCACTTTTTCCAATGATCTACATAGTAAATGACAAAGAAAATAACATTTTACGCAAAGAATTCTTAAACGAAATACGAATTGTAGATAAAGATGTAAAAAATACCACAGCTTTTGTACATGGAAAGATTATTGGTTACTCGGAAGTGTGCCAAATAGAAGATGGCAAGTGTTTAGAAAACACTCTTATTGATCTGCTAAACAACTCCGAAAATGCATTTCATGAAATATTAAGAATGAAGTATCCCCTGAATATAGATTCTGTAACATACGCGTATAAAATCCTTTCTCTGAATTTAGGAGGGGTGACGACAGACAACAAAGGATACATAAAACAAGCAAAAGCCGTTCGTTTATTCTATGTACTAGATGAATCAAATGCAAGTAAGAAAAAGTGGAATGAAGAATGGACAAAGGCAGTTTACAAGAAGTTGAAAGATTATAGCTTCGAACATATTAAAATATTTCCCGATCCATTCTCCTCTACTGATTTTCAAGTAAAACGCATTTCACAAAACTTAGTGTCCTTGATAAGCGTGGCTGTGGTCGTAGTGGCCATTTTCTCTATCACCACAAACATGACTAACAATTGGGTGAAGTCCAAACCCTGGTTAGGCGTAGCTAGTGTCGTATCCGCCGGTTTGGCTGTGGCCACGACGTTCGGTTTATTATCCGCCTGTGGAGTAGAAAATCTTCGGTGGAACGTCGGTCTTCCTTTCATTATTCTTGGTAAGATAAACCATATAATACTTTAAAATACCGATACATTTTGCTTTATTAATTTTTTTCCTTGCTGTAATTAAAGGAACGGAAGTGGACGACTCGTTTGTTGTATTGGCTTGCTGGAAGGCAACAGATTGCGGTGACTGCGTAGAAAATCGAATGGAACAGACGTATCGCAACGCTGCAGTGTCCATCACCATAACGTCTCTAACGAATTTTATCTCCTATTGTATTTCTATGACGTCACCATTTCCGGGTGTAAGAATATTCTGTTTGTATGCCGCAACGTGCATCTTCTTCAGTTATTTCTATCAGTTGTTTTTCTTCGGCGGATGTTTGGCATTAAGCGGATACAGAGAAGAGAAGGGTCTTCATCCTTTCACATTTAAACCAGCTTTTGGTAAAAATTTTAAATTTATTAACTTGTATTAATAATTTTGTGCATAAATTTTTCAATAATAGTTTAATGTGTAGTGCTAAACACTCTTCTATTTATTCACAGGGCATTTTACTTAAAGCATTATAGAGACTCAGGTTAACTCACTTTATTTAATAAGAACTTTGTTGTAGATTGGAAATTACAGCAATAGTAAATTTAAATATTAAGTGTTTCACTTATACTTATGACACAGGCGCATAGTCTACGTACTTGAGTTGACAAAAAACAAAGAAATATGTTAGTAGTGGTTATAATAACTGAATGTGCCAAGGTAATAATAAGGATAAAAATATTAGTATTCAAATAAATTTCTTAAGAATTTAGGCTTAAGTATGTTGGCTTAAGTACACGGTCGTGTATTGGCTATGCCTGGTATAGTGTTAAACATTTCCCTTATTAGGTGCGTAGAAAATATACTGATTGAATGCTTCTTACGTGGCGAATTACAAAACGAACATTTGAACGTGTGGTAACAACTAATCTACAATATGCTTGTGGTCAACACTGTGAGAAGATCCAGATTAAGCAGGAGAATTTCACACTACATAGACAAATACCTACTAAAATCTCTAGTCAAACTATATAAAATTTATTGATAGTATTAAATTATAATTATTTAGTTTTTGCAATTAAGATTAGTATTATAATCTTATTTGCAATTAGAATAGAATTAGCTATTGGGAGTCGGTGTATTATTACCATTTGCACTGACATGAAATCCATATTTTGGGTACGCTGCCAGTAATATTTTTTTCAGCTTCCAGTGGTTTGTGAGTTCCTGTGATAGTCAAATGCCAAATAGGGTTATGTTATAGGGTGAACTTGC
Source organism: Centruroides sculpturatus (assembly GCF_000671375.1). NCBI lineage: Eukaryota > Metazoa > Arthropoda > Arachnida > Scorpiones > Buthidae > Centruroides > Centruroides sculpturatus. The sequence goes on along the minus strand of NW_019384547.1, from coordinate 424,830 downwards.
CTAATTCGTATTTGCGCCTAATTCGTACTTCGCTTATATCCCGACTCTGGTAATAGCTATTAGTGTCTCTAGTAGCAAAAAAAGTAAATAACAATCTACCATATTACCATCTGACAGACAGCACGCTGCTACGCTGCTCTCGACAAAAATATTGAAAAGTAAAGTGTTTTCCAACTTTTTCTGTAATATTTTTGCACATTTCGTAAGAACTTTCTTCAAATTGGATCGTGTATAAGTTTTTTAACTATCTGTGATGTATTAGTGCGTATTTTTGTGATTTCATCTGGGGCCGTATTCTGGTCACTGTCTCTAGTCTCTCGTCTCTTGCAAGCAGGTCGTTGAATGGCTAATCCAAATGATTAGCCAATCAGCGACCGGCTTGCAAGAGACGAGAGACCAGAGACAGTGACCAGAATATTGCCCCTGATGTGATGATATATGCGTATTTGTTGTCAAATTTTTTGGCGACAAATGTAAAGTTTGTTTGACTCTTGCGCCTATTTCGTACTCGAGGCATGTTAGGAAAACCATGTTAGGGGCCGTCCATAAATTACGTAAGGTGTTTTGGGGTGGGTGGGGGTCAAGGATTTCTTACTATTTCTTACTCATGGGTAGGGGGGTAATAGATCTCGTCTTACGTAATATTCTTATTTTTATTTTTTGATCTCGTTGAGTGGTGGCGTTTTGAATTTGGCTTCAATTTGGCGGTTTCTATTAAAAACGCTGGTTGTCTCGTGTGACGTGATAGAGTAATAACGCTAGCAGATTTACGCTCTACACATTTTCTGTCATGGGAGAAAGGCCGTGTGGTGGTTTCTCTCTCTTGTTTTTTATTAGAATAAGTGCACCACTCCTTTGGGTTGTATAACACTAAGAATACATAAACCAAAATGCATGATACAAAGTAAACATAAAATTAGTATTCGGCTTTCAGTGAAAACTAAAATGTAAAACCAGAAATTATGAATAGTTTTTTCTTCCATATTTTTTAACATAATTGTAAAAAGCATGAAATAGTGGTTTCTGAACAAGCTTATCGAGTGGACGTGGCCACCCGAAACCAAGCGTAAAAATTTCTAATCTCAGAATAAGTGTATGTTGATCGTAAATTGGACAATGATAAAGCACGTGGTCGACGATGTCTAGGTTTTCTGTACACAAAAGCAAGAAGCAGTTTCTGCCCGTTATACATCGCTTGGTAGCTTATAAAATTACCATGCTCAGTAAGTAGTTGAGCAGTAACAAATGTTAAATCTTTAAGTGGTGATGAGAACCTTCATTCAACACTAGGAAAATAAAGTCTTGTTATTCTACCAGTTTTACTGCTTAACTACTTTTACTGGTTCCACTTTTGCATAACGTTGTTACGAATACAGTATAATTTTTAAGGCTGCTACGTGAGAAAGGGATGCGAATGTAGTCCAAATCAGTGTCCTTTGCAGCTGACTTAGCCTCAAAGTCGTCTTTTTCATTTCCTAGTATGCCAGTATGGCCAGGAACAAATATAGAAGTTATCTTATTTACATGGTTTTTAATATGGTGCTGGATATATGCGATTTTATTGCTATTGCAATTGGGATTTAATAGAGCTTTTAGGACAGACAGAGAATCACTGTAAATGTTGATAGACAGAGTTTCGTTTGGTAGTGAAGTGGCCCACTGAACAGC
>NW_019384547.1:411435-417632 GCF_000671375.1 Centruroides sculpturatus | reverse complement strand
TTGAATAAAAATGCAGTTTAAAATAGTGTTTCATTGCTTTTTATTAATTAGAGATCCAAATAAAACAGATATTTGTGTTTTAAATAAATTTTCTTTAGTCTCTTTTATAATAAAAGAATTTATCTATTTCTAAGTAAAAATTGAAAGTTTCTGTAAAAGTAATTTTTTAAAATATCCTTTTTTCTTGGTAAAATTTTAATATTTATTATTATAATCTAGACATGTTAATCCTTAAATATACTTGTTTATTGGGCCACAAGTATATATTATATAGACTTGTATCCCAAAACTCCTTGACTTCTTCCAATGCGGCCCAGAGAAACAAAAAGGTTGGACACCCCTGGTTTAGAGCAAATGACAGTTCGAAAGAGATTTAACAAATTTAAACGCGCGTTTTGCTATAAAAAGTAAACTCAGGTAAATTCAAGTTTTTACTTGTTTATGCCATGATTGTTTATGGCATGATTTTAAAAAATGTTTTAAAACATTTAAAACATGGTTTTTTGTAAATAAAACACTTGATCTATTAAAATAGAAAAAAAATAAACAGAAATTCTTCAGTGTAAGACTCAAGAATGTACAGAATGTTTTATTTAATTTAAAATATAGCATTTTTAAATGTTTCTTTATGCAATGGCATTTTTAAGATTTGCATGTACAAATACCAAACCAGGATTGACAGCAGTGGCTTCTGCAGCTTGAAGAATTTCTTATTTTCAGAAATGTACAACACTCACTAGTATCTGTTTAGGTGCTTGAAAACTTTAACAAGCTTTGCTGCCTTTTCCTGTCCAAGTCGATTTCTAAGTTTTGAAATGAACAAGTCCATAGGCAGAGAAAATTCTTTCATTTCCCGCTGAAGAAGCCACTGCTGTGTGCAGCTGTGTAACTAATTTTAAAACAGATTCATCAATTCTGTCACTTAATGACTGCCACCATGTATAAGAGGAGTGATATTAGTTAACACAGACTCTGCAAACGTGTGTTGCAGAAATGGGCTAGATTTTGCCAAGTATTTTAAAACTGTGTATTTTAAAATACTTACACTAGCGGTAGTAAGCGTGGCACAGAGTTAGTGCAGCATCCTTCATACTCAGGGCCGGATCATCACATACACAAATGAGACAAATGTCTAGGGTCCAGTTTGTAGAAGATCCTGGTCAAACTGTTTATTTTGAAAACATTTGTAAATAAGATTCTTCCGATAATTTAGATTTTTTATAGCAATTATATATTTCTTATTAATAAAAAATTAAGATTTGTTTTAGTCTTTCACATTATTTAGTTTTATTTATTGTTTTATATTTGTGTGCTTTATTTTTTATGGGAGAGGGAGGGGGCCCAGTAAAAAGAAAGTGTCTAGGGCCCCAAAGTGGGTTAATTCGAAATTGTTCATACTGTCTGTGAGCTTTGCACTCTGGTATATTGGGTTCAGAAGATTTGCTAAAAGGTGATTGTCTGTGATAGCCATATCAAATCTGTCTTTGGCTGCTTGCATGACTCCAGTGATGTCAAGTTGTTGTAAGTCATTTTGAACACTATAAAAGTAATGTTATAAAAAACTTTTGCTGCAAAAGTAGTTAATAAAATTTTCATAGATTATAGATAACAATATATATGTATTATCCCATACATTTTTGAAAGAGGATCTTTTTTTGTAACGCTAATGCGATTACTCGGGCGAAGAACTAAAGAATATCTATATAGATTCAATTGAGTTATGACCCAGGAAAACTTTATAGCAAGCTATATAAAATTTTAAAACTTATAATGGTTCAAAATACTCACTCAGCTGATGCAATTCCTGTATATCATCCTGTTGATGGTTATCTTCAATATGTTTTTTTCATACTAGCGACTAATCCAACCATTTCTTTTCTACATATTTCGAATTGCACCCTGCATGCCGGTTTTCCTGGATTTCCAGAAATTAGTTTGTACCGGTTCCAGATATTATCACGCCTTCTTGCCGCACTCATTTTTTACTTAACAAGTAATGACGATAATAATAATGTCCTTTTCCATCCAAGTAATATTACATTAGCTGTATTGCTAACAGTATTAACTGGTATGTGCTATCAGGGATTCTCCTCATAGTGATAAAAGTCACATGTCACGTGCTTTCATGATCCATGAGAGTGAGAAAAATATCCCATTCCTACGCCCACAAGTCAGAAAAAGTTTATTTACTAAATTTATGTAATAAAACATTTTTTTAAATTTAACACATTGTTTTAAAACAGTATTTTATAATGTAATATAAAATTGATTTAAAACAAAAAAACAAAGGTTTCTAAATAAAACGTGTATTATTATTTTATTAAAAAAAACTTAAATTTTTTAATCATGCTGGACAGTAGCTAAAGGTTACTGTTTACTAAAATTTCCTTATTTAGATGTTTGCTACATCAGTAACATTTTATACATGTTCGTGGCGAAAACATGCATAAAATCAATGTTGTAAAACACTAATAATCATATAAAGGTAGCTAATTTAATTAGCGATTCGGTTAATGTTACCTTAGTTTCCAAGATGGCGGCGCGTCCTGTCGCCATTTTGAATTAGTCGCGAGACGGCGCGGTAAACAATATTTTGATCGGAGATCGGGTGACTCCCAGACTATAATAAACAAATCAGTAAATTAAACAAATTATTGCTCACGTTAACTATTTTTCTCTAGATCCAACATTACTTTTCTAACTTGACAGATTTATATTCACTTGTTGAATGCCTTTTCATCCTTCTCCTTATCGATTATTCCACATTTCTAGACATTTTTTTATTTGTCTTTGTAATCAAATTGATTGCTGTCTCTTCATTTTTCTTCTCTGTCTTCTGTGTTTTCTTCTTTAAAGAATGTCATGTTCATCAATGCTATAAGCATACCTAATCGAACTTGATTTGACTAATAACAGCTAGCCTAACTTGATTTAACAGCCACAAAATCCAAATTTGTTGCAGTACATTTCAGACATAGATAAGTCCCAAATGAACGACAAAAAACACATCCCAAGATATATTGACAAAACTTATCTGAAAGGTTAATTGTTCGAAGAATACATACTTTCACAATAGCTACTACGTAAAAAACATATTTTTCGATTATTTCGATAGTGTAATTAATAGGTATTCACTCATAGGAAGCACACTAATTCAATACGTTATCTACCTAATTTTACAGCAATTTTAAAACCATTATCAACTTCATGTACTATACAAACTTTAAAATAATGGGATTCCTTTTACAAGTTGAATTAACGAGAGGTAGACCTTACCAAATTTCATCAAAATTTATGTCTACAACACTCTTCACGATACAATTAGCAACAGAATAAAAAAAATGAAACATTGGGAAATGTTACGACTATATTTTAAAATCAAATATAAAGCCTATTACATAAATTATATTTACCAAATATTCAATTTTGTATCAAAATATAGAAACAACACAGAGATAGTACACTACACATGCAACGAAAGACTAGCAAAAAACTCCTTATCAGTTAATTTGCATAATTACACGCAAAACATCCAGCTACTACGTCATATCAAGTATTTTGCATATTCACGCAAATCAAATTTTACGTCATGTTCAACAGATTTTCGTATTTCGTCACACTTTTTATCAGATACCGCCATCTATCGAAAATACCAATTAACGCTCCGATTCGAGATTACCGGATGCGCCTCCATCTTAGAACATAAAATAACATTAATCACAGATTCTACTGGCTTATTTGAAATACTACTGCGACTGCTGCTTCACTACTGTAGCAATTTACTCGGTGACCTGATTTTACAGCAGGTAGAATAGGATGACAGAAGCTTCTCTTTAGGAAACCAAGCAGAGTTCTTCTACAACACATTTTTTACAGATGTTTGTAAGCAATTCTTTATTTAATTAAGCTTTAACATTAATCATATTAGTAGTAAAGCAGGAACATGGTTCTACTAATAAGCAACTAGTAGTATAGATATATACCCCTTTATAGAAATACTAATTGTAATTATATGACTTTTGTTATCATTTTCTGTATGTCATTTCATATTTTAATTTTCAAAATATTTTCAAGATTGGAATTTTACAAGTGGTTTAATTCAATTATAATTTAAATAAATTAGGTTTAAATGACCCTTGTAAATTTCAAATGGAATAAGAAGTGTACTGTTTGAAGGTTAAAGAGTTTTTTTGAGTTTTCAGAAAAATCAAGTTTTCGTTCAGGACATTTGGGTGTGCAGGAAACAGAAATATCTGTTTCTACACAGTCTGAGCTGGTTTCAAGCATATTAATACGAAAAAGTTATTTCATCACATGTTTTCCGAATACAAAATTGTGCGAACATGAAAAGAAACAGCTTCCTATGCAAAATGAATCTCTGTCTGCATAGAAAGTTTTCTTTTAATGAAAGACTATTATTTTCTTTACGAAAAGTTATGTTAAAATCAAATATTTATCATTAAAACTTTAATTTCATGAAATGCAAAAAAATAAAAGAAAGAAAAATTATATTAATATAATTGACATTGACTAGAAATTATAAAATTTAAGAATCTTCATTATTTTTTTATAATTTTATAATATTTTAAAAATATTTTTATATGATAATATTATTTAGGTAGAAGAGATATTGTCAAGCTCTAGATGGATGTGAGATGCAGCACAGTATATAACAATATTCAGGAACAGCAAGTACTAGATGTTATGATGAATTTCCCTCTGATGTTAGATTCTGTTTATATGCAAATTCATGTACAAGTAGAGTCAAGATGGAAGTATGTATTTGCTGGGAAGTATCGCAGATCTTCAAAAATCTTCATAGATGCCTAAGGGGTGGAGGTGGGTTGTTTGGATAGTGTTCCTAGAAGAATGGCCAATCAGCAGATGGGTTATTTTCATGAATTGTACAATTTCTTTGAACTTGTTGCTGCTGAAGATGGAGTTGAAGTGGGAAGGAGGAGGAGACGGGGCCAGCTCCTGACGTATCACTCGTATCACTGCCCATGCTCATCATCGTTTTCTTGTTCTTCATCTTTCTGTTTTGGAACCAGCATTGAACTTTTCGAGGTTGAAGATTTAGTCGTTCTGCCAATTTATCTTTTTCTTCACTACTTAAGTAATGATTTGCGTTAAATTCTCTTTCCAGCGTTAACAATTGTTGGCGAGTAAAAGCGGTTCTCGACCGTTTTTCTTTACCTAAAAGTGGAGGGGGAAATATTTGTTAACATAAACTATAGAATGACTTAGTTATTCTTTTAATCACCATAACAGTGTATTTCTATTAATATGACTTATTATACTGGTGTATTAGATTACAGCATCTCAGTCACAGAGATTAAAATTGTTTTATTTACAATTACCTGGACACATACAAAACTTCTACTTGTCTTTCTTTGCTATCACTTTGTCTTTCCCGGTCGCTATCGTTTCCTTTATACGTCGATTTCCTGTTTGTGTCTATCATTATTCTCCATGATTGGTGTATTTCTCTTCCGTTATTGTTATTCATTCTATTGTTTTGTTTGATTATATTAATGTGTTCGTATAATTGTCGCTTATAATTATTTTCTTGTTTTTTTCTTATTTTAACTGATTTTAATATTTGACATCCTGTTGAATTGCAGTGTTCCGCTACTGCAGAATTTGCATAATTTCCACGTATTGCTCTAATATGTTCTTTTAATCGTATCCCCAATTTTCTCTTTGTTTTTCCAATATATGTTTTTTCTGGATTACAATTACAATCAAACGAATACACAACACCTTTTTCTTCCATTATATCATTTTTTTCCTCATTTCTATAACATAAATGTTTCTTCATTATATTGACTTTTTCTGGTATTATATTAATTTTCTTACCTAATAATTTTTTGACTCTTTCAAATACTTTTGGGATATACCTTATTTTCACAAATTTTTTCTCTTTATCTATTAACTTTTTTGATTGCTTATTATTTTCTATATTTTTAACCCATTTATTTAATAATGTTTTTGGATAATCATTAAAAATAAACATTTTTATAATATCATCTTCTTCTTTTTCCTGTGTTTCTATCTCCGTTGTTCGTTGTCTTATTTTACTTATATACATTTTAAATATATTATATTTCATATTGATAGGTATAATTGATTTATAATTGATTGTTTTTGGAATCTGCATAGGTTTTATATATTTTTTATAAATTAATTTATCTTCT
>NW_019384547.1:366734-411172 GCF_000671375.1 Centruroides sculpturatus | reverse complement strand
TTATAATTGTTTCTTCATCTGTCTTTCTTTTATCAAATATTATAATACAATCATTAACATACCTTCTATAAAATTCTATTCCTTCTATATTTCTAATTTGTTCATCTATTTGTATCATTGATATTTCTGCCAGTTTTGGACCTAAGCAAGTATCCATAGGTATTCCATCCTTCTGGGTGTGGAAATTATTTCCAAACTGAAAGTAATTATTTTTAATTATACTTAAACATAATTTAATTACCCAATTGGGTGTATTTATTCTCATTAATGAATTTTCTATATCTTCTATTGTAAAGTGTAATCTCCTTGCAGGTAGCACTTCTTATGCAGTCTGAGCTGGTCCCTTGCATACTCATGCAGAAAGAGCTATTTCCTCACATGTTTTCTAAATAGTAAACTGTGTAAACATGAAAAGGAACAGTTTCCTATGCAAAATGAATCTCTATCTGCATAGGAAGCTGTTTCTTCTCATCAAAATCTATTAATTTTCTATGCAGACAGTTATGTTAAAGGCAAATATTTATCATTAAAACATTAATTTCTAATATACAAAAAAGAAAAGAAAAGGAAAGGAAAAAATATTAATACAATTGACATTGACTAGAAATTATAAAATTTAATTCCTAAATATTTTTTAATATTTTATACTTTTATAATTTTTTTTAATATTTTATACTTTTTTGTAGTCAAGTAGGATCAAAATGGAAGTATGTATTTGCTCTCAAATATCTTCAAAAATGTTCATAGATGGCTAAGGGTTGGAGGTGGGTTATTTTGATAGTATCCTGTGGAAAGTAGCCAATCAAATGATGTATTGTTTTCATCATTTGTAGAATTTCCTTGGAATTGTTGTTGTTGAAATGATGTATCTGTGTACAAAGGTAACACGTTTTCATCGTTTAGTGTAGAATTCCCTTGGAATTGTTATTGTTGAAATGATGTATCTGTGTATAAAGGTGACAGGTTTTCATGGTTTATTGTAGAATTCCCTTGGAATTGTTCTTGTTGCACTGATGGACTAGTGTAAATGGGCAACTTATTATTTAAATTTTGCAGCCTGTAATCAAATATAGGAGTTGTCGTTTGACTAGAGTACAGACAGCTCGGTCTACTAATCGGTGCGGCACTATAGACTGGCATGTCGTTCCCTATTCAATTGCTGTTGTTCACGATTGTCTGGTTTAGTGGTCGTAGCTCGGCAAACGATTGAAATGAAGCTTGATCATTTCGGGAGGCCCAACTGTATCGTCCAGGCCAAGTATTGGCAGAAGTCGTTGCTACTCCACAATTTCCAAAAAAAATTGCAGGATGGCAGACTGATGACAAGAGATGGAATTGAAGTGGGAACGGAAACTAGGCGAGAGGGGGAGGAGGAGAGGCCAGCTCCTGACGTGTCAGTGCTCATGCCATTCTTCTCTTTCTTGTAATTCATTCTCCTATTCTGGAACCATACTTGAACTTTTTTAGGATGAAGATTTAACCGTTCTGCCAATTTATCTTTGTCTTCACTACTTAAGTAATGATTTGCTTTAAATTCTTTTTCCAGTGTTACCAATTGTTCGCGAGTAAAAGCGGTTCTTGATCTTTTTTATCTAAAACTGGGGGGAAAACAATATATATTAATATAAACTCTACGATGACTTGATTATGTATAAATATAAGTTAAAGAATTGTTTGTATAAACTGAAAAATAAGAAAAATCAACTAAAAACAATCGATTTAATTCTCGAAAGCGATTAAAAACTTAAATAAATTGTTGAAAAATCATTTAAATTTAAATGAAATTAACTGCTAAAACTTATTAAATTTTAAAAATAGTGTACAGTAGTTAGTTTTCGAAATTGTAGTACTTCCTTTGCTCTCAAGTATTCTTCATTTATCTACCGGACTGCTCTAATAGCGGCATCCAGCTTATAGCCGGATAATTCGGCAGTTCGTTTGGCTTTAATAATCAGGTTTGGAAAAGAACTTTATACTTGCTGACTTTGTACTCCTTTGTATCCTTGCCCAATTTGCACAACCTGGCATAACGCAGTTATTGAAGCTATTGGGCAAAGTTAATTTGTAACTGTAATTACAAATATATGTAAAATTCAGGATTGATGTAATGTTATATCATTCGAATAGTAATGGCGCATAAAATATTTACAGGACTAATTGAAGTTTTCGAATTTTGTTTGAGGAAACTGATGAAAGCAAGCGTATCGACAGTTATAAAACGAACTGAATTTATTTAAAGTAGTTCATTATACATTATTAGTCGACTTTGTTTGTTTCGCTCTAATTTTTTCGTAATGTTACTATATACGTACTTTTGACTTTGTAAATTGTATTATACTGAAAAATAAAGTTTTATGTTATTCTGCTAATTAATTATGTATTTTTAATGTTTCCGAACTAAATAGTATTTATTAAATTAAAATTCAAACTTTACAAAAGTACTACGAATATTAGAAAAGACCGTTTTACTATAAATTACTACGTCTTACTACGTTTTACGCTAATGTTGATTCCGAAAAAAGTAGGTCAGACAAGGACCGTTAGACTAATGACGTATATTGTTGGCTTTTCCGGTTTTGCATCGGAGCTCTCGCGATAGCGCGATTTACAGTAGTCACGCCTACTTTTTTCTGATGCGAGCCAATTAGGAATATTAAATTTTTTAACCAATCAGATGATGGCGAAAAGTTTAAATTCGATGTATGTCGATAGATGGCCGTCTCAAATTTCATATTTATTATAATTTTCTCTCTTTTATTGTAATTTTTCGTGAACTAAAAGATATTCCAAAAAAAGTTGGAGAACCCGACTACTCGTAAAAATTCTACGGTTTCACGAAATGGTCCAGGTATTTCATATGAATTTTTTTACTATAGTCGTCCTTCACAACTGCCACACGATCCATCTGGACGACTATAGTCGTCGTTCACTGTTAAGGGGTTGAGGCTCTAACGTGTATTTCGCTTTTAAGCAGCTATTTAAGAAGCTTCCGAAAACGTTTCTTTTCTTTTTTTTTAAACAAACAACCATACAAAGTAACCTTAAAAAAGGTATTCTTAATTTTCTTTTTTTCCCTAATTTCTCTGCCCTTCAGACGTTTGACTTTATTTTATATGACTAACATGAAGCAAATGATGGCTTTACTTCTTTTATAAGTGAAACTTATTGGCTGAATATGTACTTTACTTTGTACTTTCATCTTTTATGCGTAAAAATTCGGAATTTTTCATGCGTGAAACATGTTTTTATGATTTACAATTGTAAAATTTGAAGAAAAAGTGTTTTTCTTTGTGGTGTTTTTTAAATATTGTTTTAAGTTTAATTTTAATAAAAATATTTTAAATTTTAATTAATTTTCTGTTTGCAGCGTATGTCTTTAATCGATGAAGGAAGTTAATTTGGTAGCAGTCATTTGAACAATAAAAATGACTTCAAAAAATTTGCTTTTTGTGCATTGTTTTTAAGATGGGAGTTAAAGAATACTATAAATAATAACCGTCATTATTAATCAAGTAGCAATGGCGGGCAGTGTCTCTATCTAGCGGCTAAAATGTTTAGAAAAATACATTCGGACCTCACATAACGAAAATATGTGCAGCTGTTCATCTCAGTTTCGGGAGGACACATAAAAAGTCTCACGGGAAAGTTAACGGAAACGTTTCCAAGACGGCAATCCTTCTATAGACCATCAGTGGTCAGTTTGTGAGAAAGTGTTGACCTTATATCCTTAATTAGTGTTGTACCTCTAAATGTAATCACGGTTAACGACTTAACCCCGACCCCACCTACCAACCACGGAAACATAGAAACAGTATGAACACTTTCGGTCCGTGTGTGAGAACCGAGACACCCGGGGATAACGTTTGGCGTGGTGTTACGTAACAATGGAATTTGTAAGAGAAAGTGACGTGCAAGACACAGATGCAGTTTTTTTTTTTGTTTTTGCGGGAAATCGAACATTTTTAACCATCTAAAAATTCTGTAATTAGTGTGGAAATAATTTATTAATTTTCAAATATTCGAACTTTATAAATTAGTTTCAAAAGTCTTAAAAATACTTTAATCAATACATTTTTAAAAATATCAGAAATATCTTACTTTTTCGAAGTGAAGTAAATTCGTAAATTCGTAATTCACATTCCAGTTTTGTGTTAACGTCTCATACAATTGATAAACATGGCATATCAAATATACGTGTCACTCCACTCGACGTCATCACTTCAGTGATATTACTTTACGATATTGAAAGTATCTTCGATTAGGCAATCCAACAGTAGTTACTCGATAACCGGTAACGTTACTCCAAAAATATAGTAACTAGAAAAATACCTGTATTAGTCACTGCTCATCTCGTTCTAATCGTAGTAACTGCAAGCAAACACTACGCCCAGACATTAAATGAAGTAGTTTTACGCAATTCTGAAAGGAAACTGTATTTTAACTTTAAATTTTTGTATTGGTTTCATAGTCAAAAATAGTGTGTGTTATCAATATTATTATCATACGTTAAGAAACTCTTCGTTCTTTTTAGTGTTTGTTTATTAATATTAAAACTAACATTTATCTTCGGTACTGTTGTAATTATTGATAAATACTTACTTTTTTTAATCGATAAATAAAAGAGAAAACTATTCTGATTATATTAGAAAACGTATAATAAAAACTCTATATTTTATATACTGTATGCAATTTCCTAACGGTGTTTTCAGTTCACAAAATTATAGAAAATGTATATATAACTATTTTTTCAATAGGAAACTACTAATATTTTTTACCAACAATACACATTTTTCGATTATTAATTTTCTGCTTTTTCTTTGTTAGTTCGGGTACAATTTTCACAGCTTTCACCACGAAATGAAAATACAATTTTCTTATGTTGTACTATATTAAAATATAGCGTACAGATTTAAGCTTATTTCCAGTGATTTATAACTTTTATTGAACGTAACTCGTTGAATTTTACCATATTAATTACAAATACCAATTCTTTATAATTTGATATTGGTATGGTAACGGATATACCTTGTATATAATTTTTATTTTATAAAAGACAAATCGAGAGAATTTTTTAAGTGTTTATGGCCCTTATTTATGAAAAAATGTCAACCAAGACACATGTATGAGTAAACTTTATACTTTCTTCCATTTGCATTTTCATGTATTTTATTCATTGTTTTGGTCTTTATTTGATCACTGCTTAATTACTTAGATGAACGTTTATCTGTCGTAACATTAAAAAGAAACACGGCGCATTATTTGACCAAAAAAAAACGACTGTATAAAACATTGTAACACCGAAATATTTTCGACAAGAACGATTTAAAGAATAAGAGTTACCCTGTGTACCGTATAAAAAAATCAATTATTTTACTTTTTATCTTAGTTACAATCTTACTAAAGTGTTTTAGCCGACGACCCACAAAGTTTAATAATTTAGTTTGTGTGGGCAGCATCTGTCAGTATTATCATCGGTACTAATATTTTTTTTTATATATATATAGGTAAGTCTTTAATATTAAGGCAGTTNCACGTGGGTGAAATTTATTATTTGTCAATTTCACCCACGTGTTAAATTTTTCTCCGTTTTTTATTTAAATGAAAGATGTAATTTACATTTCTATTTACGTAACAATAGCGAAATGTACAACTTTTTAAAAATGTAATGTACAAAATTATAATTACGTAACAAAACTAGAGAACACGTGCTTTAATTTTACGAAATTTGAAATTTACAACATTTCGTCAATGTAAAAAATGTACAGAAGTTTTTAACAATGTAAGAAATTTACATATTTGAATTCGTAAATAAAGCGGAACTATTAAATTTTTAATTAAAAAAAATGAATTAAATTATAACGTTTCAATGTCATAAACAAGATAGAATTTACAACGTATCACTTACAACTGTTAATAATTTTGTTCTCCCTGACGTAACTAACTATTTACATGTTACATTACTGATGTTTTTTTTCCAGGAAAAGTGCATGAATATGATCCCAAACGTCTAAAATTCCTCGTGTTTTTTTTTAATATATTATTTTCCAATTAAACTGAGGGCACAGGGGTGTCAACACGTGCCGAATGAGTAAGTGTGATTGGTGCATGTGTTGGGAAGAGTGATGTGATTGGCACCGACGTGTATGTAATATCGATTGTGTTCCGTTATAAGGTCCGAACACCGACGGGGTGGAGTGAAGCATGTGAGGGGTATGAGACATTTTAACATAGGGATACGTTTGATGTATTTTTTAGGGCTGATGAGAGGTGTTGTTAAGCGATAAAATTACCTTAAAACTTCGCCCTATCCTGGTTGAAGTTCCATGTTTGTTTATGAGGGTGTTAGTTTTAATTTTCTATTGTTTAATTCTGTAATTTTTTATTAATTTAAACACTGTATTTGAGTTTATTTAACGCTGTAAAATATCCATTTCGATAGGTGATCTTTATGATTGTAGGGATAAAATAGGATGAATTTTTTTAAAGATAGTTGGAAGCCTCCTATTTGTATAAGAGGTTTCTCTCAATCTTTTGTGTTTAAAGCTGCCATTTTAGGAAGGTTTAATTTAATTTTTCAGCGTTAAATTATGCTAAAATTGTAGAAAGAACGAAGTCGAAAGCGCCTCTTTGTTTCACTTCGTCGGGGTTTTTCGACGAAATTATTTTAAAAATTCTCTATCTTTCAAATAGAACGTGGTTAAGTGTTTTATTTCTTTACTGGATGCTTCCCTTCACTTTCTATTATTTAAAAAACTGCAATTTTCATCAATTTGAACCCCAAAAATTAGTACTAAAGATTCGTGCGGTTAAGGCACTAATCTTAGTAGAAACAAGTAGAAAATAGGGTGAGGTCTTCGGTAAAATATGCCCGTTAATGCCTCTATTAAACGATAGCAACACGCAAATGATGGCAGTGATGCAACGTGTTAGCACAGAAGGCCTTTTAATAAAACTTTTATCTCCGTATACATATTTTTTCAGTCAACACAAAGCTAACTTACTTCACGCACTACGATTTCCGATTCGCATCGTCTCTCCCTCCCGTTTGGTCATTGCTAGAAGTGGGGGAGTCCCCTTAAGGAAGAAGGAAACAAAAGATTAAAGAAAAAAATAAGAAAATAAATAAAAAAAATAAAAAAGAAACTCGTCGAACACGCGCAAACATAGGAGCACATGCATCCTAAACTACTAAACAATGCTCCTGAACTGCTCCAACGAGGAATCACCAACCCCTAGGGGTTCTTAGCAGGGGGTACATAGGTACCCAATTGTAATAACGGCTGTAGTTTTAAGTATAAGTACTGTACCTACCAGATCAACGTGAGTGTTGAAAGAGTTAACACTGCGAAGATAACAGGACACAAGGTTTGGACAATTATGGAGGCTTCACAAAACGGCGGCTGCGGCAATTCTCGTCCCTCTCAAGACACGAGGAACTCTTCAGGTAAGATAAATGATCATTTGGTCGACTTTAGGACCCGTTACATCCATTAGATCCTAATGACCTAACTGACTAGACTTTATGACAGGGCCATTTGTTATCGCCAACCGCTGACCGATATATCTTAAACCCCAGTCGTGGCTTTCTACCGTAACCACTTGTCGGATCTTGTATACGTTCCCTAATAAACTATTAAATTCTAAGATTCTTTTCCCCTATAAAATGAATCCGAAGAGCGTAATCTCCGTCGTAATAACAAAAATCTGTCTCTACTTAAAAACGTCTACCCTAATTTAACGACTGATTTCTTAATTAAATTATCGTTTCTACTAATTAAAACTTAAGATCCTTTAAAATGGACTATTTAAGCTTAATTTTGATGTATTTAATTTTAATTTAAGGCCCTAATTTGTAATTATTTAAGCAATTTTTTCTGTTGTAAAGTAGTCAGTTCGGTAATGATCCCACGTGTTCGGGCCTCTTGTTTAAATTCGGAAACGTGTTTCTATGCCTTATTTTAATTGAAGTTTAATTAGTAATTAAGTTTTTTTTAATTTATTTAATTTTAAAATACAATTAAGTCGAATTGTTTTAGATTTTAAACGTTATTTTTCGATAGTTTCTTTGTTCTTGGTTGCAAATTTAGTTTTAAGTCGTAATTTTTGAATTTATCCTATTATTTTTGGGTAAATTAAATTATTATTGTAAATATTCACTTAGTTTAGTGTCTAGAAAATAAATTTAGGGCTTAAACTCGAATAAAATTCCAAGAATTTAAGCCTGGAATGCGTAAAATCTAAG
Organism: Centruroides sculpturatus; assembly: GCF_000671375.1. Taxonomy (NCBI): domain Eukaryota; kingdom Metazoa; phylum Arthropoda; class Arachnida; order Scorpiones; family Buthidae; genus Centruroides; species Centruroides sculpturatus. The sequence continues at coordinate 402,930 of NW_019384547.1, read as the reverse complement.
CAGATGTATAGGAGGATCAGAGGTTTTAAAGTGGTCGAAACGGACAAAAAATTAAAAAATATCCAAAATAATTTGGTCGCCAACCCCCTCCGTGGTTCCCAAAATCTTTTATAGACAGTTATAAACTTTATATATACTAAAATTTTCTATTTTTCGCCCTCGAAAGTAAGTTTGACCTCGGTAAAAGTCTAACTTTCCCATCAAAATTGGTAAGGTAGATGGAGGTTTAAATGCAAATTTGTATTGTAAGCCAGATTTGGAAGAATATTTTCTCAAACAAAGACAAAAGGTTAAGTAGGTCAACACCTGGCCTGTGAACAATGGCAANTATTCTAATTTATTTAATTTTAAAATACAATTAAGTCGAATTGTTTTAGATTTTAAACGTTATTTTTCGATAGTTTCTTTGTTCTTGGTTGGAAATTTAGTTTTAAGTTGTAATTTTTGAATTTATCCTATTATTTTTGGGTAAATTAAATTATTATTTTAAATATTCACTTAGTTTAGTGTCTAGAAAAATTAAATTTAGGGCTTAAAATCGAATAAAATTGCAAGAATTTAAGGCCTGGAATGCGTAAAATCTAAGCAGATGTATAGGAGGATCAGAGGTTTTAAGGTGGTCGAGACGGGCAAAAAATTAAAAAATATCCAAAATAATTTGGTCGCCAACCCCCTCCGTGGTTCCCAAAATCTTTTATAGACAATTATAAACTTTATATATATTAAAATTCTCTATTTTTCGCCCTCGAAAGTAAGTTTGACCTCGGTAAAGGTCAAATTTTCCCATCAAAATTGGTAAGGTAGATGTAGGTCTTACATGCAAATTTGTATTGTAAGCCAGATTTGGAAGAATATTTTCTCAAACAAAGACAAAAGGTTAAGTAGGTCAACACCTGGCCTGTGAACAATGGCAAGTGTTTTGAGGGGGTTGTTAAGACAATTGATTAGAAATTCGTGGAATTCTGCCTTGTCTTAACGGTGACTTCCTTTTTCATTTCTGGTTCATTTATTTAAACTTGCAAATAAATAAATAAATGATTTACCCTTTTTCTATATTTAAGCCTTATCTGATGGACTTAAAATACAATTATTCAAGCATTATTTGAACTTAAAAAATATCAAATTTAGGTTACTCCTATTCAATGTTAATTATTTGATATTTTTAGAATTATCTTAAAAAATTATCTCTTTTTTTTTTATTTTAATTGTGAAAGGGAAAACCCCATTACGTGTTGAACGAGTGAAGCGTGATTTTAGGGTGATTTTATATTGTTTAAAAGTGTTTTTATATGTTTAATATCGATATTTTATACAAGGGGAGGCTTCATCTCTTGTTAAACTACCATTAACCTAAGCTACTTGGTTCCTTCGAATTAAACTTAGAAACAAATATGTGATTTATTTAAGTATAAGAATGTACAGAATTCACTGAATAATTCCCCTCCAGCAGAGTTGCCCCTCTAGCTTATACAGTGGCTCCCTACTCCCCCTCAATATGGCTGTGTTGTTGCTCCTATAGTTTATGCAGGAATGAAACAATTGAATAGCATTAAAGTAATATATTTTTATGCGATTTATGTTGCATAAAACACTACCAATAAGATATTTTTTAGAATATTCTTAAAAGAATTTTATTAATTTGTGGAGGGGAGTGTTAAATTTGCATAAAGTAAGAAAGGGTTTAGTGTGAGAACAGTGTTTAATAAGATGACTTTTTTTAATTTTATGGCTGTTTTTTTTTGTAAGATTAAACATCTAGAAACCCTTCTGGATAATACAATTTTAATATTTTATACAAGGGGATGCTCAATTACGTGTTAAACACCTGCAAACTTAAGCTAATTTAACAGCAAAACAATCTTGGTTCCATAAGAACACGTGAACAGATATAAAGAAACAAACTTATACTATTTCTTAGAATATTCTAAAGAGGATTATTCTAAGAAATATTCTTAGAACGTGTTCAATCACGTGTTAAATCTTGTAAATTCGTGTTTTAAGCAAATGGGTAAAAAGCTTCGGCTGCTTTCTTAGACTTTATATGTTATTGAACGTCTAAATAATTTATTTCTTATAATATTTTTCATCCAAAAAATTTAAATTTTTAAGGAAAAGAATGCTCATTCGCATGTTAAATTCCTCTAAAACTTAATGCAAATTTAGAGGTAAACCTATACTTTAAATGCAAATTTTTTACTACTTTATGCAAAGTTAAATGGCTATTATAAAATGCTATTTTTTGGAAGAGTTTAACATTAAAAATACATACTAAAATCAAATTTTATGTAATATTTAACATCTATAAAAAGTATTCTAAAGGATATTTTGTTAGAATAGCATAGACTTGAAGATTTAATGGTGAAAAATTTCATTTTGTAAGCAGAATTGTTGTGTTAAAACCCCTAATTCTAGGCTAATTTAACGGGTAAAAAAATAGCATTTTATATGTAAAATTTTCTACGTTTTAACCTTTTAATGTACACTTTTTAATGTACACGAAAAAATCATTACTTCTTCCATAAACCGAGTGTTAAAAACTCTAAAATTTATGCGAATTTAACGTTAAAAAAACCGAGCATTACAGTTATGGAAAGTTTTGGAGCTTTTTTTAAAGGTATTTCTGCCGCTTTAAACTACTAAAAATGCCTTCCGAAGTAAAGTTAAATATAGAAATATTTTTATTTTTAGTGATATTTTCAGACAAAATAATAATTAATAAATCTAAAAACAGTCCAAGCGGAACGATTCTTGTCTGATTTTTGTTAGACGATCTGATTTAGGAAACGTCTTGTTTTGTTTGATGGTTCCTTTTTATATTTATTTCCTCCTTTATTTTTCCTTTTAAAAAAATAAAAATAAATAATAAATTTAAAGATTGTTTAAAGAATTTAGAACTGAAATAAATGAAAGTTCTATTTTTTTTAAGTCAAAAAATAATAAAAATAGACACAGTTACTTTCGAATGTATGTGAACTTGAGTGTATAATGTCTCTATATCATGAGAAAAAATCCTCAATTTTTCCTCTAGGGCCTAGAAAATTGAATTAGTCACGTTTTAGAAGGCCCCATCTGCTATTACAAGACGTTGTATGCATTACAAGACCTTATTAAGTTCCTCATAAAATCTATAAGTATGGAAGGTAGGGAGTTATTGGATAGGCATAAGAGGCCTTTATATAGAGTAAGGCCTTCTAGTTAACCTATAATTATAAACTCGTATGATAGCTTTAAAAAATTCGTTTACTAGTGAGGCTATTTAGATCGTTTTTTACCTTTTAGAAGGCTTTANGATGTTGTATGCATTACAAGACCTTATTAAAGTCTTCATAAAATCTCTAAGTATGGAAGGTAGGGATAGGCATATGAGGCCTTTATATAGAGTAAGGCCTTCTAGTTAACCTATAATTATAGAGTCGTATGATAGCTTTAAAAAATTCGTTTACTAGTGAGGCTATTTAGATCGTTTTTTACCTTTTAGAAGGCCTTATAAATAGTTTCAGGAGCGTTTTTCTACCATGTATAGGGCCTACAAAACCTTTAAAATGGTCTTAGAAGTTAAAAGACTCCTTACTGGTACAAAGAGGCCTTTTAATTAACCATACACGTGGTATCGAAAAAGATCTCTGTGTGTTTCGTAGGGCCTTATGTTATTAGATCTTAAAGATAGGTTAAAAATAAAAGGGCATCAAATCTAGAAAATCTTGCATATCTAAGGCCTGTTATATATCAATTGTTGCTAGAATAGCTTGTAGGTAGACTTAAATTGCAACATGAGGCCTCGAAAAGCCCGCTTGTATTGTTAGAAGGTTTTACATTTTATAGAAACACGTGAGATTTATATCTAAAAAGATCACGAGATAGAAGGCCTTAGAATTAGATTGTNATTTAGATCGTTTTTTACCTTTTAGAAGGCTTTATAAATAGTTTCAGGATCGTTTTTCTATAATGCATAGGACCTACTTAACCTTTGAATGGTCTTAGAAGTTAAAAGACTCCTTACTGGTAAAGAGGCTTCTTAATTAACCATCTATAATTATATATACACGTGGTATCGAAAAAGATCTCTGTGTTTCGTGAGGCCTTATGTTATTAGATTTTAAAGATACGTTCAAATTAAAAGGGCATTAAATCTAGAAAATCTCCTTGCATATCTAAGGCCTGTTATATATCAATTGTTGCTAGAATAGCTTGTAGGTAGACTTAAATTGCAACATGAGGCCTCGAAAGGCCCACTTGTATTGTTAGAAGGTTTTACATTTTATAGAAACACGTGAGATTTATATCTAAAAAGATCACGAGATAGAAGGCCTTAGAATTAGATTGTTATATCGACAATATAAATAGGTAGTCTAATGTAATTTTGAGGCCTCGTAAATATACTNCGAAAAGCCCACTTGTATTGTTAGAAGGTTTTACATTTTATAGAAACACGTGAGATTTATATCTAAAAAGATCACGAGATAGAAGGCCTTAGAATTAGATTGTTATATCGACAATATAAACAGGTAGTCTAATGTAATTTTGAGGCCTCGTAAATATACTTTATAGAAACTTAGGGCTTGTTTGGAACATTTCAAAGCCGTTGAACGTTCGTGTAACGTAAATAGCTAGAGGTCTTTTTACTTAGAGGACACCCCAAAGAGTTTCCTGTTATTTAGAAAAGCTCCTTACAAATAAATAAAGTTTTAAATAGAATTTTTAACATTGAGGAATTGTTAAACCTATAGAACGTGTTACCACCCCATAAATTATATTTACTAGTAGAAGGCCTCGCAAATAAATTAATAGATGCTAAGTGTTTGTCTCTTTAGTTATTTATAAAGTGTTTATTAATAAACAAATATCTAAAAATGTCTCTTACAATTAAGTCACGTGTTATTAGACTATTTCATGAGGCCTACGAAGGCCCTAGTGTACTGTTAAAGCCTATTTATATAAAAAAAGCTTTACAATTAGACTCTCTATATCTACTCTCGGCACACTTATAAGGCCTCAGACACGCTTAGGGCCTATAAGGTCCTATCTGAGACGTTGACAAGCCTCTAGAACGTGCTACAACCCAAATCATTTAGGTCTCATATAATTATAAAGTTTTATAGAAACTGCATCTAGAATCCTCTCGTATTAATAAGCCACGTGTTGTTAGGCTAATTTATAAGGCCTAAGAGGGCCATGTACAACTAAATCTCTATTTATATATGTAAAAAAGAAGCTTTACAATTAACCTCTCTCATAGCTACTCTATAGGGCCTCTAAGACACGGGTAGGGCCTAAAGGGCCAGTCGGAGACGTCGATAAGCCGCCGGGAAGTGTGCAGAGCTCCGAAACAGAGCCGTAAAGAGGCACAATTTATCGATATCGTGCCAAGGGGCAATTTGAAATCCTTAACTGTGACGTAATTAATTGTGTTTTAATATGATTAATAAGGACAAGACCCTATTATTTAATAAATAACGTTATCAGATATATACATTACGATAATCTGTCAAGTTGAAAAACAACTTTAATCAAAGTAGCCTTTACACAATAAGCCACTTTTCGTCAAAGAAGTGATCAATCTTAAACAATTCACGAACTCGTGATATATGCAACCCGATTTACGTGACGTTGCTATGGGAATTATTCTCTTGTGTGCTCGTGTGTTGAGTGGACGCTTTTTGGCATCCCTGAGCATCCCGATGACTAAGTGTCATCTAGATTTTTGTGGGTTGTAAAGGTTGATGTTCGTCCTGTCTACCCTATTTAACTCTTAGGNTCAGAAAATGTAAAAAGAAAAGATTTTAAATAATCCTAAAAACTATTTAAAACACTAAAAAAGTACAAATAAACTGCAAGATTTCATCCAAAAAATCTAAATTATTGGTAAAATACATAATGTTTAACATATTTCCAACACACACAAATATCCTAAACTCTTAAAAGGATTGTTACAACCTTCAAACAGTACACTTCTTACTCCATTGCTAGAGAGAGAGGGTACTGGAGATTGTATAGATCCGCTCTAGTTAGTCTCACATGCATGCCTATAGGCCGCTTATCAGGCTAAAACGTAGAACAATATGGTAGAAAAGGGACTCTCATTATGATACATGTTTGCCGAGAGGATGGTTGAGATAATTAACGATGGTTTAATGAAGTGTTATGTTGACATTCACTGGGGTGACAAGTTGACACGTGACAAACACTGAAGCTAATTCCCGCATCATTCCCGCCAAGTTTCCAACATATATTTAGACTTATTTATTTATTTCTTTTTTTTTTATATCAAGAAGATTGGAGGAGAGACAGAATGCACGCAGAGAGGGTACTGGAGATTGTATAGATCCGCTCTAGTTAGTCTCACATGCATGCCTATAGGCCGCTTATCAGGCTAAAACGTTGAACATTATGTAGAAAAGGGACTCTCATTATGATACATGTTTGCCGAGAGGATGTTGAGATAATTAACGATGGCTTAATGAAGTTTTATATTGACATTTACTAGTGTGACAAGTTGACACATGACAAACACTGAAGCTAATTCCCGCATCATTCTAGCCAAGTTTCCAACATATATTTAGACATATATATTTATTACTTAGGCCTATATAGTAAATCGTTGAATTGATTGATCACTGTTAAAGGTGTTTGGATGGAAGAGCTTCACGCTGCAACATCATCAGTCATCTGGCAGAAAGAGCATCGCACACGGCGTGACAAATGATATTTTTCACTGTCACGGAGCAACAGCTGATTTCTTTGATTAATAGGTTTTTTTACATTTTGGAACAGCGTGGATTTCCCACAGTCAACAGCACATTTTCCGGGGGCATGCGTAGTAAAATAGGAAACCAGCTGTCTCTTGGATGAATAATGAAATAATTTTGCAAATCAGAAACTCTTTTTAGTTTCTGTCTCTCTCTCACTGGCTGACTGTCATGGAAACTGCGCTTTTCTTTGTGCTTGAATATTTAGTGCCTTGGACGACGAATCTTCACTAGCTGATGTCACCATTCTACTGAAAAACTCCTTATAAAAGTCTAACTTTCATAATTTAACTTTGCGATATCTCTCTCCTCCTCCTCTTCCTCTTCCTCTTCCTTTTTCTATTTTATTTATTTATTTTTTTTTGGTCCTTTCATTTGTTTTTATAAATGAAACTGTCGAAGATTTCTACTCTGTTCGTTGTTGTTTACTTATTATTATTATTATTATTAAATTTTGTCTCGTGGTTTAATGATTAGTGTTTTCAAGTTTTTAGCGCATTATCATGTTCAGAAACTGCATAATTCGGTTAAAATGTGCACGTGTAGTGTTTAAATTAGTTAATTTCATTATTTGTCGATTTCATTGCTTAATTGTGTTTAATTTATCTGTTTAAATAGTTAATTATGTTTAAAGATGTCTGTTTCATCTTTTAATTGTGTTTATNTTTCTTACAAACATCTGTAAAAAAATGTCTTATAGAAGCAACACAGCTTGAGAGAAGCTTGTTATCCTATCCTACTTGCTGTAAAATTAACATTTAAGCAGTATTATAACAGTATACTTCTGGTTAATCATATATTTTAAAATTCCAAGCATTCGGTAACTGAATAAACTCTCTAATACTACAGCAGTCATAGTAATATTTCAAATAAGCCTGTAGAATCTCATTAAATTAATATCTTTTGTATGATTATCAGTGTTTTACAACATTCATTTTATGCATGTTATGACCACAAACACTTTAGTACACCATTATATCACTTTATATCTCCAGTAGAGTCAATATAGTAAATATTTGTAAGAACTAATAGAGCAGTAATTGCTTATAATATTCCTGTAGTAGTATTTATCTGGTTGATACTTATTCTACAATGTGAAACATCAGTAACTATAATAAATTTCTTCTTTATTTTATACTAGCATAAAGTAAATCAGCCAATTTAAAATCTTGTATCAATGCTACTGAAGTAGCATGTATATACTGTGATGCTGACTCAATTTCAGATAATTTATCAACCTAGATGTATAGGATGGATCAAAATATCTCAGTCAACAAACTTTTAGGCCACCCTGTATAGTGGAAAGCGTCAATTTAGAGCATTGATCTCCTTGCAGGATCAAGGAATGTAGATTCCTAAGCATTCAAAATATTCACAAGAAGCTCTCTCTATCTGTATACTTTTATTTTTCACTTTTAAAAAATATAATGTAGCCTTTTTTTATTATAGCCTTTTAAGTTTTGTAGTTGAATTTTATTGATAATTTTTCTATATTTAAAGGTACTGCTGACTTCTTAAATTGTATAAGTTTCGAAATGGGAGATGACAAAATATAAAAACTTGCATAATATTAGGTGAAAACTGTCTATAAATTACTTGTAACTTATCATTATGTATGATTCTAAAGAATATATTAAATCCTTTCTTAAAATTTAATACTGCTAGCAATATATATTCTTGCAGGTTTACCAAATAAAGTTGTGTTTCAGCTTTATGCCCACCGGAGATATATTCATTGTGTCGAATGAAACTCGTGTGCACTGTAGAAATATATCTCTGAGAAGGGAATAGAGCCGAAATATGCAACCCTATTTGCTAAAGATGCAAGAATACATACTCCTAGCAATACATATTCTTTTAGGACTACTCTAAATATTTATTTAAAGAGAACTCTAGTTCTAAAAATTAATTCTATGTGATGTTTTCACAGAAAACATCACGTAGAGTTGATCTATGTGATGTTTTCTGTGAAAATATCACATAGAATCAATGCTAAGCTCAATAGAATTGTAAGCATAAAGGGGTATGTGCAATATTTGTCATCATCATTGAGCAATTTTTCCTGTTATTGTTATTTCTGGTGAAAATATAACCGAAGCTTTGTTATATCTTCATCAGAAAATGTAAAAAGAAAAGATTTTAAATAATCCTAAAAACTATTTAAAACACTAAAAAAGTACAAATAAACTGCAAGATTTCATCCAAAAAATCTAAATTATTGGTAAAATACATAATGTTTAACATATTTCCAACACACACAAATATCCTAAACTCTTAAAAGGATTGTTACAACCTTCAAACAGTACACTTCTTACTCCATTGCAAATTTACAAGGGTCATTTAAACCTAATTTATTTATATTATCATTGAATTAAACCACTTCTAACATTCCAAACTTGAAAATATTTTGAAAATTCTTGACCCATTTCCTTATCTTTCAAAATATTAGAGTTTTTGTGAAGAGGTTTGCTTATTTTGTCTTTCAAGAAAGCTTAACTCTTTCAATATACTTTATCTGATAAAGTATTATTTAAATTGTAAAGAGAAATTTTAAGTTTTTTTTTTAATGTTTAAACCTTGTTGATAATGTAAAAAAAAGATCCGAAATGTATAATTTTTAAACTAGGTATGTGCCAGTTGCGCTGCGCAGCCTACTACCGCAATGATGTAAGAGTGCCTTTAACGGAATTATACTGTAATATCTCAATTGTGTTGGTAATTTTAATGTTTGGATGACATTTTAACCTGTTTTTTTATGAGAGAAAGTGTGCATATGTAAATAAACAGTCAAAAATCCTGTTTTTAATGTTATTGTTACATATTTGAAAAATTTTATGGAATATACAGGGTATAAAATAAGTATAAAATGCCTTTTTATATGGAAAAATATATGTAATTTCTAATTTGTCATCTTTATTGTCCATCAATAAAATTTCTTATTTTAAAAATTTTATTTTGTGTATGCTTATTAATTAATAAGGAATTTTAGTTACTTAAATTTTTATTTTGAAAGCTTTGAAAATACATATACAAGAGTCTAATATCTATTAAAATAAGTACATATCTATACTACTAGTTGCTTATTAGTAAAGCCATATTCCTGCTTTACTATTAAACTGTTTAATTAAAAGCTTAATTAAATAATGAGTTTCTTACAAACATCTGTAAAAAAATGTCTTATAGAAGCAACACAGCTTGAGAGAAGCTTGTTATCCTATCCTACTTGCTGTAAAATTAACATTTAAGCAGTATTATAACAGTATACTTCTGGTTAATCATATATTTTAAAATTCCAAGCATTCGGTAACTGAATAAACTCTATAATACTACAGCAGTCATAGTAATATTTCAAATAAGCCTGTAGAATCTCATTAAATTAATATCTTTTGTATGATTATCAGTGTTTTACAACATTCATTTTATGCATGTTATGACCACAAACACTTTAGTACACCATTATATCACTTTATATCTCCAGTAGAGTCAATATAGTAAATATTTGTAAGAACTAATAGAGCAGTAATNTTTCGTCTATAAAATTTCATTAAATCTATGAATTTACATAGTAGCGGTCGATACTCCACAACATTAAGCCGCAAGTTTTTATTTTCTTTTATTTTAATTTTACTTTTATATGTGCCTGAAGGCTCCCAGAACATTACTTTAATTAAATTATTTAAAAATTCCTAAAAAAAATTATACATATAAAAATGTAAGCCTTTATTTGCAGCGTGTCATCTATACCCGAACACGTTTGTGATTTTTCAACAAAGAAAATTAGTGGTTCCTACTTTTCAAACACTTAAAAAAATGTTAAAGTATTAAAAAGAAGAGCCTTAATTTATAAAAAAAATATTAAAATTATATATGCAAAGATCCAAAAAATACTTTTTTTTATCGACATGAATAGTGGCCAATAGGAAAAATGTCAGCATTCCAAACAATGGGGCCTGAAATTTGTTATAAAATTACAACCGAGTAGCTTATAATTTAAAAGAAATAAAAATAAAAAAAGGCTCTTACTAATTAAGCCTTTAACCATATAATTTAAGAAATATTATAGGTGTAAGCATTAAAATTGCTTAAAACATCTGTACTTTATTCTGACCACTTATACCGGGTGATTGGAATGTAATTGAGGGATGAAAAAAGGCAACAAGACATTGAAAAAAAAGCAAATTTTTTTTTTATAAAACAAATCTTTATTTGGATAAGTTTAAATTCCATTGTTTAACGTATCTGGGTTGAAATTCTCTAGAGGAATTTTTGTAAAATGACGCGAACAAGCTGGGCGACATACGGGTCCAGAATATTCGTTTTTGGAAAACTTCTTCTTTCTTTTTTTCGAAGGGATGCCTTCGGGACTTTTGTGATAGTGATGGATGTGAAGGATGTTTCCAGACAATGTCACTTTTCCGATTCCACCATTATCCTCGGCCTGAAGAGGGAACAAATCTTTATTCGCCTGTATACATAAGCGTGAAGGACTTCGATATGAAAATGGATGCTTCTTTCGTTTCCGCTTCCTTCCCCCTTTTTTCTCCCCTTTACGATGGATGTTTTCTTCAAACTTTCTTCTTGCTCCTTCCAAAAATACTTTTAAAAACATAAACGGGAAGGTGTTAAGTTTAAAGATTATCATGATAATCCCTACTTAACACGTGTCTTATAGTTATCTCCATCCGGTTTTAACTGGATTAAAATCAAAGAGCCGCTTCGTCTCCTGGTGAAGAAAACTGAAAATACAAAAGAATTTAAAAGTATTAATTGATTATATTCTGACAGATTTAATTTCATTATCGTTATTATTATCTAATTATCTTGATAAGTTTTGTATCGTTGAAGGAAGGATCTATCAATTTCCTGTTATCGATGGAGCTTGTAAGTCTTAACAGTTTCGGGGGTGGTTTATAGGCCCGTAGGGGGAGAAGAACAAGATAGGGGAGTATTTCAAAAAAAAAATTGCGAAGGGGGTGACAAGTAGAAAGGATGATATTGTCGAGTTATATGAAGTTTACAAAAAGAAGATTTGAGCGGCGAAAATCGGTAATTACAGGAAGGACCCAAGTCAGACATTAATTATGCAAACGAAATTGGTCGATGGGCTTAGCAAGAGGGCGGAGCGTCCGACATCTGGTGCCAACTGTCGGAAGACCATTCAACTTCATCCAGATGTCAGTAGCATTAGTTTCCTATCTATGGAAGCCATCTTTGCATCTACCAATTTCCTGTGTTCGTTTACTTGGATTACTTACTCGTTTCATAGGGTCGGAGGTCATCCAAAACGAGTTAAAAATCCATTTGAGAGAGGTCGACCTTCCATCGACATCGATTGGTAGAACCTTTAACAAGTATATCGTTCACGGTAGTAACCACTCTATATGGGATAGATTTAGTAGAAATAAGGAAATTTTCTCATACTACTGCCTCCTTCTTTTCTTATAACGTTGAAAAACAAGGAAAAAAGTCTTATCGCTATCGCGATAGAGTTACAATTCATATTGTAAGAGAGTTTGCTGAAAGCCTTCAAAGCGAAGGATCTTTCTCATCATCAAATTTCAGGCAGAGGAATTAGAAAAATAATGCTGCTTACACCACATAAAATGTGTCAATTATGTTAAAAATGCTTTAAATTACGTGAAAAACATGCTTTAAGTGAGAAAATTGCGGGGGTTAGTTCCAAGTTTTCATTAATTTAAACGCTTCCTCGCTTGATAAATTAGTAAAGAATGGATTTTTCTGTTGGATCACTCGGACTAGAACCTTTCTTTCTTCTTCTTTTTTTATATCGGGAAGATTGGAGGAGAGACAGAATGCACGCGCAGGTTCCACCGTTTGCTGACTCCTATTGGACACGTTTCGTGGGACCTAATCGATTCGACGATGGCAGGAAAATAGATGAGTAAATGGACAAGCTGTAAACTGTGCCGACAACAGGAATCTACCAGACTTCAACTGATTTATAGATGTCGCACTGATTTGTTATTTTTCCTTTTCTTCTTCCAGATATCAATCAACCTTACCACATCCACGCGATATAAATAATCTTATCGTTCATATTTAGTTAATAAAATTGGCAATAAAGCGTGACTAATGGGGCCTACGAGTCAATGAGTCTAACATCAATGCCTTATGGCTATTTTGCAATTCCCAGAGCACTTAAATGCTCGAATTTTTAGCTCTAATATACATAAAACCTTCGTTGCAAGTTACTGTTATAGCTTTACGCGTGATGTATGCGCGCCTCTTTCATTGATTTAGTGTGTGTCGAAGCGGTGGCAAATCTATTGAATGCCTCGTTTTTAGTGTTAGAAGTAATGCCATTCTCTAGTGTTTTCGATAATTCTTATGCTGAAATCCGCACAATTCCTGTTAAATTTAAGGACTGAGAACTTGGCACAAAAGATTGGGGCCTCCTCTACATAATCTTACATTATAGACTAATAATGTTCAATTACAGCTATAGAATTATTTATAAATTTGATTCATGTTATTATGATACACAGCTTAATTTTTCTAATTTCGGGGATCTCCGAGATCCGGGACCCCTAGACGTTGTCCTCACGTGTCTTGTGAAAAATCCATTACCGTAAAAATTACATTTTAAGTAAACATAAACTAGGAAACATTAATATTTTTCCATTCGTTTAAAGCACCCGTCATAAGACTTGAGGGATTACGCTTTGGAGTTCAAATATTGCAAAGGGTCTTTCCAGAAATTTAAATCATATAAATTACTAAAATCTTAAATATGGATATACTTAATATCCTAAATATAATGTGTATCTCAAAGAAAAATGTTTTCCTTAAGAGATAACCCTTCTGCTCTTCAAACCCTTCAAACTCCTCGCATCCGCAAGATATCCGAACGAAATTAGATTTGCTCGGATTGCAAGCTTCATTAATCTTGCTCGATCTTGCATAACTCCCGCCCCCTTACACCATGTGATATCAACGAATACGGAGCAAAGCGAGAGCTTAAAAGCAATAAAACTTGGCAAGAAAGAAGATAAAAGAAGGGTGCTCCCGTTACCGTTGCTAGCCTCTGTGGAGAGGGACCATTCAAAGAAAATCTGATGAAATTTTAGAAATTGAACACGGGGTGGAATGAAGTCGATTTTAATAACTGTGTGTGTGTGTGCTATCTCTGAATGCGACAATACAACAGGAGGTAGAGGACCCACACCCTTTTTTTTTATAGGTATTGTTATTCAGGTTGCATCAGTCGATTCTTTAATTCATTTTCACAGAAATTAAAATCAAAGAATCGATATTGAGATTAATCGCAAGTTTTATAAAACTCGTAAGAACTATAAAATAGAAAAAAAAAACAAAGAGAGGGAGCCATATAAAGCATGGCTCCTTTATCTACTTTATCTCCTTTTGTCTTAATTTCGGTATGGCGTGAAGTGACGTTTAAAAAGTGGAAAAATGGAGGAAGAATTGTGTACAGTGTTAAAAGTGTAGAATATCTCCCCCTCCCTTCTACCTGTGTTCAACGTAGCGATGAATGGTTGGACCAATATTTAATACATTACCGTGCCATTTCTAACATGTTAGGGTAGAACGGAGCCAAACTTCTTCACAAACTAAAAAATGAGATTTTAATGCGTTCGGTAAAGGTACTAATTGACTTCTAGATGTCTCGCGACAGCATTTAACTTCTTACAAAATGTCTTTTACTTCTATAGACTTATCTTATAGACAGATGGGTAGTGTAAGTTACGAAGAAAACCGGAAAAAATGGGATGCTCGGGAGGTAGAAAATGAAGGAGCTCAATCCAAATGAAGAGCGATGCGGCGGGAGAAATCGACCTGTAGCAAGGCAACCAAAAAGGCTAATTGTGTACAATTTCGTACACGCTACAAGCTTAAATTCAGCAATAAAATTTATACTTTACTGCCTTATCGGAAAATATAATTTTCGTTATGCCTGAATGCCTTCAACGCGCTTCAAGTAAGTCAAATCATCTTAATCAAGTCTTGTCAATTTGAAGATCTCGCGCATTTAATAATTATAGTTAAATAAAATTTAAACGTGTAAAGTTGAGAATTTAACTGAAGAAACGCCGGAAGATAGAGATTAATTAATGGTGATGCGGAGGAGAAAAATGATCGTTGGAGGCTGAATCGAACAAGCTAACTTCAATGAAGTTTAAAGTTGTCTCGCTCGCAGTATCACTAAATAAATCACTGTTCCGATCGTTTAAAGCATATTTTGGCAATTTTTAAGTTTGTTTAACGGGCATTAACAGTCATTTTTAATCGTAAATCGCCCGTAAATGTAAGTTACAGAGCCGCAACGATGAACGTAAAAAAATAAGGTTTTTTGATGTTAAAAACCATATAAATCATTAACAATTTAAGATGTTTGTAATTAATTTAAATAGTAAAAGTGAAAATCGAGAACGAAAAGCAGTTAAACCGGAAATAGTGAGTCAGAAGTTTAATGCCCCGCATCACTTCCGGGTTGCGGCAGCTAGGAAATTGCAGTTGCACTTTATTTCCTACATTACTGGAGGGTGAGTCTACCAGAATTATTTCGATGTATCATTCTAATAGAGGCTATACTGCTGCATTTAACTCCGTGTTTTGTTTTGTAAATCTGCTTTAAACCTCTCATAGCATGCATATAAGTTTATTCAGAGATTTCCTACGAATTCTGATCGATGTAGAAACGGTAGAATTTCATTTCTATGCAATTTCTAACATGCTGCAGGGTATAAAAATTTAAAATTCTTAGAACTTTTGAAGCTTAAACAGCTAAAGATGAGAAAAAAAAGCTAAAGGATGCTGTGAAAATGTTAGAAGCGTGCAAAAATGTATGATTTATCGATAGAAACACTCAAAATTATGAGTTCTAAATGTCTAAAAATTAAAGTATGCGTAATTTTCAATGGTAAAATAGGTTTTAGGAAGTCAAATTCGATAGATTTTACTCTAGAAAAACGTTAAATGATGCGGATCGCGAATAAAAAATTATATTGTCATTTATGAATCAGCGCTCTAAATACTAAAAATATAAGTAAAATGTATTAAAAACGTGTATTGTAATAAAGAAAATAGCTTAATATGTGATATATAAATAAGAATCATAAGCTTTAGGATGCGGAGGAATGATAGATGAATCTCGTAAGATGCGATGATTAATGGAGAAATAGGAACAGATGTGGATCATAATGAAAATGCGGTGGTGAATACAGTCTTAAAAACGATAAAAATGGGGGAAAAATGCGGATTATAATTCCTAAAATGGCAAACAATACGGATTAAAACCGTTAAAGTCACAAAAAATATGCAGTTTTGTAACGCTAATTTAAGCATCGAACGGTACAAATCGTTATAAAAACTCAATTATATACTAGAATACACTAGAAAACTCAATAAATAAACCCCCCGAAAGTGTTAGAATAAACGCCTTTATCAACTGGTGTGAAGTTTAAATTCGAGCAAAACCTCGATATTGTGTGTGTTCAATTGATGGTGCTCAGCATCTTCTTCACTTCATTAATCGGTATAAATTACAGGAAGATAAAAACATCTATTGTCTCGAATAGCGAACTAGGGTTGTTAGAAAAGGCAACCGTGATTAGCACGTTAGCCCCTACCTTCACACGCATTGTCTTACGTTGTGAAGCGCTTTTCTTTTCCATGATAAAACTGCTAATCAGCACAACCTCACGTGGTCAGTAATTAACGTTAAACAAAACGAAAAAAGAATCATTAAACATACAAACTGGAAATGGTACCAAGACTTTTTTAACACAAAAACTGGTCAAGCCATGAATTCCCATATATTAAAACAAAAGAAGATTTAGAGAAATACATTATCTATGTAACAACAGATATGAAAAAAGCGTGGATCCAAGCAAGTCGAGAAATAAAAACAAAGCAAAAAAGGACACACTGGTGGACTAACGACCTATAGAAACAAAAGAAAAACTTAAATAAAGTTAGAAAACAGCAAAACAGGACCAAGGAAGAAAGTAAAAAACAACAGCTAAAGGAAAAATACAAGGATCTTCTCAGGAAGTATAAGAAAAACGTCAACTCTACCAGAACTGAAAAATGGAGGATATTTTGTACTGAAAATAATTCTAAGGGACCATGGGATCTTCCTTATCACCTGATATTTAATAAAAAGAAAAAACTAAAATTACCAGACATAATAGAAGAAAACGATGAAAATCAACAAAACTCCCACCACAACATCGAAGAAAACATCAATAAAATTCTAGATTATCAATTTCCAAGGGATAACGAAAAAGAAACTGAAGAGGATGACGAATTGCAATTACAAAAGGATCTCCAAAATAGTCAAAGAGAAGAAGAGGAAAATATAAAATTATTTACCTTCCGAGAAATAAAAAATGCAANGGTACTTTCTTTTTCACACTGTCCTATCCTTCTAACTTTCATCTTCCATCTTTTTCTTACTTTACTAAACTCTTCTTTCAACTTCAAAACAGGGCTAAGTCTTCTGCTAAATAAGACAGCCCTACTTAACTTTCTTTGTTGAAGTAATTAACGTTGTCGTTTTAGCGAATCGGCACTTTCTATAACGTCTATATCGATGTTTAAATGGTCCAAGCCGCTATTCAAGCGTTCGTGTAATGTCATTGTCCGGGTTTATCGCCATTTCGACGAGTCTGTCACTTCCCAACCCTCGTTTAATAAAGTTGGCACCCTTTTTAACGTCAACATCGATATTTAAATGGTCATCGCCGCTATTCGGGCGTTAGTGTAGTGTTATTATCGGGGTTTTTCGCAATTTCGACAAGTTTGTCACTTGCCAACCCTCGTCTTAGCTAGTCAACATATATATGTTACTTTGAAAGAACGAAATTAGAGAATGTCGATATTCTCCGGTGAATGTCGACACATACAAAATACGTCGATGAGAGACCGACTATTTGGTTATATTATTATACATTCGAACAATCGCCGTTGTATGTCGACAAGCACAGATAAGCTTTGGTAAAGGTCGAAACGACACCCGAGAAGCCGATGTCGACAGATAGGTGACAGTCTGTCGCCAAATTCTTCGCCGTTTCCTTCTGCTCAAATTGGTGATACCGTACGAATACAAGTCCCTGATGTCGACCGTGGCCGTACAGATGCTCGAAATGTGTTGGCGGTTGTTGTTGGAATAGAAGACTCCGACTTTTATAAATTAGCAAACAAAAATGGCACCCTCAAGCAAGCTTTATACTTGCAATAAATTCGTAATTTGTAAAGAAAAGTTACTTTCCATAGATGAGCTTTCTTCTCAAGAAATATCGCTGAAGAAGCAGCTGCGGCTAATTCAAAAAGTAGAGGGCAAGGTTATACACGCTGTCATTGCAAAAAGAAGTGTTCTACGAATAAATGCAGTTGTAAAAGCAAGGGACTCTTGTGCAATTCAAAGTGTTATAACAGTTTAAGCTGTTGCAATAAATAAGATTGTATAACGTTAATCACATAATTTATGTGTAAGTTTATTATTGTATTATTTTCTTTAACGATTTAGAATGTGCTGTTTGTTTTAGGTTCAACAGTTTATTTACATGCGCTGTTACTTAAGCTTTCTTCTATTTTGACATACTAAAAAGCTGCATTTTTGTCTTAACGTAATAAAAATATTTTTATTCAACATTCACCATCAGTGCACGCTGAATGTCGACATTTGCCGGTGTAAGGCTAAAGCCTGGACTCCACATTACCGGAATCCGCAACGTAATCGTAAAACTGAAAGCCAAACTGACGAAACTTTCAGTTTTGTAACGTTCGGTTGGACAGAAACAAGACTGAAAGCAGATTTTTTTTTTTTTCGAAGAATCAAAAGACTGAAAGCAGAGTTAAAAATTATTTAACTTTTCCGTTTTCGTTCCGCGTATCTGTCGTACTCCAACCAATAAAAACGCGAGGATTTGTGACTGGTAGTCACGTGCATTAGTCACGTGTAATTTGATTGTCGTAATGGTGGAAAGTGTAGCGGAAACGACGAAGAAACAAATAGATTTGGAATTCTTCATCGAAGAAGTTAGAAAATGCACATGTCTGTACGACAAAAAATGTAAATAATTCAGACTATTAACAATTTCATTGTTAATAAATGCGGAGAAACCGTGGCAAAATCCGTAGCGTCGTCCATGTTTGACTCTACGACAATTACAGAACTGATCAACAGATGGCGCATTTCTAGTGGTGTCGAGTTAAAACGAAAACATAACTGAAACGGAAACTCTATATTTTACAGTTCTGTTTCTGAGTTTCTGTTTTCAGGTAATGTGGAGTCCAGGCTTAAGACTCCACTACCGTAAAAACGGCGTAACAACCTCTCGCCGTAAAAGCTTTTAATCACGTGACCCTGATATCTTACGCTTGAGCAGGCCGTAAAACCAGCGTAAAAGCGAGTTGAGCTATGTTCAACTTTCAACGCGAATACGGCCGTAAAGAGGTACAGTACCTTCCACCAATCAGAAGTAAGTGAAATTTAGGTCATCGCGACACGAGCTAAAATGGCGGAAAACGAGTTTTTGTGTACGTTTTCTCGTGGCTACCCTAGAATAGATCCGGAAAGATTTATCGAAAGTATTCGTGTATCTACGACAAGAGATAACCCGATTATAATAATGGATACCAAAGGAAATCCTTCAATTTAGAGGAGTATATAATAAAAAAGCTAAGCTTATAAATGCTGTATATTATCTTAATAATACGATAATAAAAGTTAGTATATTAAAGTAACGATATTATTTTTACTACATTTGTAATTATAGTACAGAAAATAGTCGTAGAATATAATCATTGTCTTTATATCGATATATCACGTATACAACAGTCTTCCATTTCTACCAATTCACGTCCGAAGAAGTATTTACTTTCGACACTTTGGGCAGCACCGTCGCCGCAAAAACTTCGCCCTAGCCGGACCTCCACCGTAATCCCAGCGCAAACGCAAATAGGTCACGTGATTAAAAGTTTTTACGGCGAGGGGTTTTTAAGCCGTTTTTACGGTAGTGGAGTCTTAGCCTAAGTGAGAAATAATGATATTTAGCAGATATTTCGTACAAACACGAAACGACTGTGTGAATGCTGACATTCACTAAAGAATGTTGACATTCACTGGAGAATGTTGATTCACAATAACATATATAACATCAACATTGGTGTATAGTTGTCATCGCCTGTATTCGGGCGTTAGTTTAATGTCATTACGTAAAGTATAAAACTAGAAGTTTAAATATAACTGTTGCTCTTATACCAATGCGAAAATACGCTATTCATTTTCGCTATAAAATGTGCATTAACAATCGTTCAATTTTATAATCTTCTTTTATAACTTTTATACATACTTAAAGAAAAGAGTAAGTTTGCATTCTAATTAACTTTATACGATGTAATCTATATTAAAGCGAATAGTAATTAAGATGTAAACTCAAATCGGATTTCATGAATTGACTGGTGTCCCGTTAAGCAAAGAGTACATCGTAATTATTACGTTCCTTGAATTTCGAACCAACGAGGACTTCCTGTATTAATACATACGCGCAATACGTATAAAAAGTAAGCCAAACTGTTGTGTTTGAAAATAATACTTCGCGCACCAACTGAAATCAATCAGCGTTCACAAAACGTGACAATGTTACAAAATGGCCGTAGGACAAATGCATTTGTTATCGATTAGAAGTAAAAATATTACACCACGTTGACGTTTTTCACACTTTCAATATACAAATTGCGAAAACATCAAACTTATTAATGAAATTTCCTTAAATAAATTGAGATATTACTGTATATATTTTTTAAATTACTGCCACGAACGTTTTAAATAACGCCAACGAAATTAAAACTCTCTCCTTTCAAAGAAAAAAATAAAAATCAAATTTAAATTCGAATTGACGTAGAACAAAATCGTTACTTTAAACGGCGTTCGAAACATCGAATTCAGTTTCCTGCTTTTCAACAACAACATAATTGCCGATCGTAGAAGAACAACAAAGAAAATACGCGTTGTAACTCTCTCCTTGTTAGAGGAAGTTGAAACTTCCGAACAGAAATTGATTCCCGTAGGTCAAGATTTAGTTAGAGAAATTAACGACGTCGTAAAAGACTGCGGCATGATATTTTTAAAGGAGATGCGAAAAAAGTTAAAGAAAACAACAAGAAACAGATCGAAGCCAAGCAGGATGAAAAGGAAACCGAAATCGAAAACGATGGAAGGGGTTAAAAAAAGAGGCCGACCGAAAGGAAGGAAGAGAGAAAGTAAAAGATCCGGAAGAAAGAGCAGTCGCGACAGAAAAGAAACAGGGAGTCCGTAGGATGTAATCTTGACCAATGCACCCGACAAACCGAAAACGGTATTGCTAGATTACCGTAATCTAGTGATCAAACGGCTCTTTTCAGAGCCACTTTTTTATTGGTAAAAAGTAGCCAAATCTATTTTAATAAACAGCAATTAATGCTTTATTATATGTCGTACATTCAATTTTACTTTAAATTTTGAATCGTTCGAAAAGTTTCGAACTTACGAATTCGAAACTATTTAGCCTGTATTAGAAAAAGAACTACATTTAAATCTGAATAATAGTGGAATCCGATGGTCTGAGGTAATATCCTAAAATTGCTTGACAGATCATTTTTATTTATGAATTAAACACCGTGATAAAATGTGTATTGTATCAGTGTTCTTCATTCAATATATAATTGTGGATATTATAATATTGTAAAGTTAAAAACGGTTGTTAAGTCCTGCTATTCGAGCGTAAGCGTAGTGTCATTATCGGGGTTTTTCGCAATTTCGACAAGTCTGTCACTTGCCAGCCCTCGTTTTAGCGAGTCAACATTTATGTAACGTCAACAGCGTTGTCTAAATTCTCATCGCCGCTATTCAAGCTTTCATGTAGTGTCATTGTCAGGGTTTATCGCCTGATGATCGGGGTTTTTGCTTTTCCTGAAATTTTTATTGAATTTTTTTACTTAAACGAGGATTCTTGATGTCCTTTCGGAGTGAAGTGGACATGCTTTTGATTTTCGATTTATAAAATGTTTTGAGAATTTTTTTTAGAAGGTGTTAGTAGTAGTGGTTTGGGCAGCTTTGATCACAAAATTAATTTCAGATGTCAATTAAATTAAAATTGCAAATAAAAATTTGATGAATAGAATTATTTCAGATCACAAAATTTCTCGATTAAATTAGGATTATAAATATTTAGAGAACTTTTTATTTCATTTTAGTTTTTATAAAATATCTTGTAACAATAAGGCTGTATTAATTATAAAATATTTTTATAAACTTGTATTAAATTAATTTTATTTTAACAATAAATTGCTGATCAAGTATTTGGTAACGAGAAATATAATTCCAGTTTAGATAATCTTTTAATTAATACGCTTAAAGTCGTAGTTTTTAATCGTTGATAATTTAAAAATTTTTTATATCAAACTTATGTATGTATTGCTTAATAAAATTATATTTGAAAGATTTTAAAATTCAGTTACTTTATTCCAATCAAATTTTAAGTAAATTAATTTATCAATAGAAATCTTGATCACAAAATTAATTTCAGTGGTCAATTAAATTAAGATTACAAATAATTTGTGGTGTTTAATTTTCAAATTAATTTTTCAAGTTATAATTATTTTCAGCTAAAAAATTTCTTAGGTAAATTAAAATTATATGTAATTTTATTCTCAAATCGTTTGTTTTTCTTTTTTTTTAAAGTTTTCATATTTAGAAAACTTTACAATTCATTTCATTTCTTTAGTTTTCATAAAATACCTCGAAACGATAATCATTTCAGATATAAAAATTTTAGATCAAATGATCAGGAATAATAATTTTAGTATTTAGAAAACTTCTCAGTTTAGATCATTGCTTCATATAAAATTATATTTGCAATAATAATTTTTACAATTTGTTCTAATATCAGAGTAAATTAAAACATGACAACTTAAAATAATATTTTAACAATAAAACAAAGTAAAATAGGGAAATAGTTCAATATAATAATTATTTAAATTATATTTCTTACTTATTTATTAAATATCGCAACGAGAACAATGCTTTTTTTTAAAATATTTGTGGTAATAACAATTTTTTAAATATTATCTGATGTTTGACACCGAAAAAGTTCGATGTCTAAATAACTGTAGCTCCAGTTTTTAAAAAAATTTCTTCTTTCTATCTATCCCCCTTTAAATAAAAATAATTCGTTATACATTGTGAAATGATTTAATAACTTTTTGTAAATTACTATGTTTAATCCAACCAGTTATATCCGATGTTTTTCGTCTATAAAATTTAATCCATGAATTGCTAGTAAAATTGACTTGCCATTTATCTTTCGCCTATAATTGATACTTTTTAACAGAATCTATATAAATGTCTATTACAGCTTCTATAAGACTGTGTAATGCTTTTATGGCCAACTGTCGGTAAATAATTTCATGCTCTTTCACTTGAAATGCTTCAAAATCTATTAAAATCGCAATTCTGTAATTTTATATAAATAAAAATTAGGATTAGTATTATTTTATATTCAATAAGAGAATAACGAAAAAATTTCATACATAAATATTTTCTACTAACCATCTTAAATGTTTATTGATATACCAAACGTCTTTTCTTCCTATTTTTGATATTGTAACACGATTATATTCAATTATTTCATCCATTTTATCAAATTGTTAATGTGAAATCTGTAAAAATATAATTTTTAAAATTTAACATGTAATTGAATGAAAATGAAACTTATGTTTTTAAAATTAAAAAAAAAATTTAGTTACTGAAATGAAAGTATAAAAATTTTACTCAAATTTTACAGTAGCAATGATAATAATAATATTTTTAAAAAAAAGTGTCTTTTTTCAAATTAAATGTAAACTGTGTGATCAAACAAACTCATTAATCTTTGAATTACTCTATGGTTTATGCTAAACCATGACTTCTTTGAAATAATATTTATTTAACTGATAAACTATAATTATAGATATTAAATTTATAAAATGAAAGTCTGATTATACACATTTTTGTTTTTTATTAATTATGAAGTCATATAATAATTTAAATCAAGGTGAGATATCAATAAACTTTAAGAATGAATTTTACAACGATAAGGAAATTTATTGTAACACTATTTGTATTAGTTATATATTAAAGTAGGTACAATTAGATTAGTTTTAAGTATATTTTAAAAATTTATATGATTACATTTATCCGTTTAAATGTCAACTTATTATCAATAATATTATCATTTTAATTAATTTCTATACATTTAAATTTATATTACCGAGTATTTATTTAAATATAATTAAGAAAGAGTTTAAAGAATGTTAGACTCCAAGAAAACGAACCTCTGATTGTAATTCCTTAATATTTTGTTTTTCATATGATAGATATAAACCCTACAAAATAACTATAGAAATTTATGTCTAATTGTTAATTTTTTAGAAATAATAGATTCATTATGAAAATGAATTTTGCTGAACTTTTCCCTTCAGTTTTGCCGACTTTAAATTATTCATATTTCAGAAATAAGTTATATAGTACCTTGTAAAACCTATCACTTCGCGCCTACTCCCTAAAATTTTGTTTCTCATATTATAGATATAAACCATGCAAATAATTGTCAAATCTTGCTAATTTTTTGTCTAACTGTTAAATTTCTTTAAAAAATAGACTCATTATAAAAATTAGTTTTACCAAACTCTTTAGAATGTTCTGCTGCAAACCTAAACTCCCAGAACGATGTTTTTAACAGATATTTTCATTGTGAACCGCAAATGCTTCGAAATCAATGTTAAAATAATACTAAAATCCTATTAAAAAATACTAATAATAAATACTTACCTTCAAAATTTATTAAAACGGAATTGTATATTATATGAAACTAATTCAGTAATATTTCAAGATCATTTTTCAATATAACAAATACTTTTGAAAAAAAAAGTTATAGGAAAAAAGTTATGTATATATTAGAATAATAAGTCAATGAACTTTACTAAACATAAGCTTGTAAACTTTTCGAAGATTTACTCTTGTCTAGAGTTTGATCTAAGTCAAACTTTTTGTCAAAGGCAAACTTTTAAATAAAAATACTTACTTTCTGAAGATGATGATCTTCTATAAGAGGTTCTTGCAAAAGAAGTTCTCGGCGAGGTATCGAACCAGTCTCTTGTACCCAGTATTTATACTATCTCTTGACTCAAAAACAGAGGAACGTGATCTCTGATCAAAATATCGTATTTTGCACTGTTACGCAACTAATTCCAAATGGCGACCGGATGCGCCGCCATCTTGGAATCTAAGGTAACATTAACCGAATCTGTAATTAAATTAGCTATCTTTATATGATTATTAGTGTTTTACAACATTCATTTTATGCATGTTTTCACCACGAACATGTATAAAATGTTACTAATGTAGCAAAAATCTAAATAAGGAAATTTTAGTAAACAGTGACCTTTAGCTACTGTCCAGCATGGTTGGAAATTTATGTTTTTTTTTTCTTTCTGTTTGAAACAAAGCAATAATACTTTTTATTTAAAAACCTTTGTTTTTTTTTTGTTTTAAAGAATTTTATAATACATTATAAAATACTGTTTTAAAACAATGTTTTAAATTTTAAAAAAGAATGTTTTATTACATAAATTTTTCTGACTTGTGGGCGTAGGAATGGGATATTTTTCTCAATCTCATGGGTCATGAAAGCACGTGACATGTGACTTTTATCACTAAAAGGAGATTTCCTGATAGCACATACCAGTTAATACTGTTAGCAATACAGCTAATGTAATATTACTTGGATGGAAAAAGACATTATTGTTATCATCGTTACTTGTTAAGTAAAAATTGAGTGCAGAAAAAAAGGCTTGATAATATCTGGAACCGGTACAAACTAATTTTTGGAAATTCAAGAAAACCGGCATACAGGGTGCAATTTAAAATATGTAGGAAAGAAATGGATTAGTCGCTAGTATGAAAAAACATATTGAAGATAACCATCAACAGGATGATACACAGGAATTGCATCAGCTGAGTGAGTATTTTGAACCATTATAAGTTTTAAAAGCTTCTATAGCTTGCTATAAAGTTTTCTTCAGTCATAACTCAATTGAATCTATATAGATATTCTTTAGTACTTTTTCCGAGTAATAGCCATAGCGTTACGAATAAAACGATACTTATCAAAAATACCTTGTATATGGGATAATACATATATATTGTTATCTATGATCTATGAAAATTTTATTAATCACTTTTGCAGCAAAAGTTTTTTTATAACATTACTTTTATAGTGTTCAAAATGACTTGCAACAACTTGGGATCACTAGAGTCATGCAAGCAGTCAAAAACAGGTTTGATATGGCTAACACAGATTATCACCTTTTAGCAAATCTTCTGGACTCAATATACCAGAGTGCAAAGCTCACAGACAGCATGAACAAGGCCGGATTAACCCACTTTGGGCCCTAGACACTTTCTTTTTACTTGGCCCAGTGCCCTCCCACAAGAAATAGAGCAGACAAATATAAAACAATAAATAAAACAAAACTGAATAATGTGAAAAACTAAAACATATCTTAATTTTATATTAATAAGAAATATTTAATCGCTGTAAAAAATCTAAATTATCGGAAGAATCTTATTTACGAATGTTTTCGAAATAAACAGTTTGACCAGGATCTTCTAAAAACTGGGCCCTAGACATTTGTCTCATTTATGTACGCGATGATCCAGCCCTCAGTATAAACGATGCTGCACTAACTCTGTGCCACGCTTACTACAGCTAGTATAAGTATTTTAAATTACACAGTTTTAAAATATTTGGCAAAATCTAGCCCATTTCTGCAACACACGTTTGCAGAGTCCGTGTTAACTAATGTCACAGCTCTTACATGGTGGCAGTCATTACGTGACAGAATTGATGAACCTGTTTTAAAATTAGTTACACAGCTGCACACAGCAGCTGTGCAGCTTCTTCAGCGGGAATTTATAGAATTTTCTGTACCTATGGACTTGTTCATTCAAAACTTAGAAATCGACTTGTACAGGAAAAGGCAGCAAAGCTTGTTAAAGTTTTCAAGCACCTAAACAAACACTAATGAGCGTTGTACATTTCTGAAAATAAGAAATTCTTCGAGCTGCAGAAGCCACTGCTGTCAATCCTGTTTTGGTATTTGTACATGCAAATCTTAAAGATACCATTGCATAAAGAAACATTTAAAAATGTTATATTTTATATTAATAGCAATATAGCAATATAAATAATTTGTCGATAAATTATTAAGAAATGTTTTTATGTTAAACTCATTGTGTTAAAATCGTTTTAAATTAACAACATTAATATTAATTGTCTATCTGCACTCTTTCACGTGTGTTGAATAGCGTACTTTATTATATTCGAAATAACTGAAAATAGAAATTAATTTCAAATGTTTTTATGTTAAACTCATTGTGTTAAAATCGTTTTAAATTAACAACATTAATATTAATTGTCCATTTGCACTCTTTCACGTGTGTTGTATGTCGTAGTTTATTATATTCGAAACAATTCAAAAACAGATTATTCATTTCTACAAAGATTCCATTTATTTCGTCAAAAACACTTTTGATAATGATTTTTGTTACTGTTTAAATAACAATTTCAACCACATTATATAAATATTCAGCAGTTGACATGATTAATTAGGAGTAAACTAACAAATAAAATAATTGCGACANTAACTGAAAATAGAAATTAATTTCAAATGTTTTATTTATATAAAAATTTAAATTATTTCTTCAAAAATACTTTCGTTAATGATTTTTTTATTGTTTAAGAAACAATTTCAACAGACATTAAATAAGTATTTACCGATAAAAATTATTAATTTAGAGTAAACCATCAAATGAAAGAATTGCAACAGGCACAACCTTAAAATTGACTAAAGAATTCATTGATTTGGCTTTTTAGTCACTTAACTATATCAATTTTAACAGAGAATTTATTTATCACCTGTCAAAGTAATTGTTGACCAATTTTCTATAACTTTAAAGTTTTCTACAATAGAAATACAGCAATATAATTAACCGAAGTTTACTTTTGCGGCTGTTATAATATATTAAACGTGTGACTTTTGACCTTTGTTGCTTTTTGATTCGTCATGTTTGAAGCCTCCGTATATAAGAAAGTCAAAAAATTAATTTTTAACAAATGTGTGTATGCCCACGTATATTTCTTTATATATCTCAGGAAAGGTAAACTATACAAACGGAAATTTGCAGATTAACTTGTATGATAAGGGATATCGAGGCTATTCAATTTTGGTGATTGAAAATGAAAGAGCGAAAAGTAGAAACATCTCGTGGACAGTCGGTCTTCATGAAGATTTTACACATTATTAGCACTTAGTGTTTTGTATACAGCGCATCTGTATTTTCAAGATTGAGCTTTCTTTGGATTCTTCGAGTGTATGACATAGCCAGTAATGTATAAATGTAAAATAAACGTTTGTGAAATTGAGATATTGAGACCTAAATTGGAAGTTTTGTGTTATGTGTAAAGAAACGTAAATATATTATTTTGTATATAAACTCGTTGAAATTATTATTACTAACATCCGGTATATTTAATAGAAGTCATAGTATGTAGTCAGATCTACTTAAAAAAAGAAGACAATTCGTGGAACGTGTTCATATTTTTCAATTAATAAAGCTTATCAATTTGTGTATTGTGCGTGCAGTGTCGGCTGTATTGTAACTTTCAGCTAAGGCGAAACTAATTTTTGTAGTTACGAAATATATATTTCATGCTTCCTTTTACGTACAAAGATCTGTTCACATAAACTGGATTAAACATAATTGGAAAAATACTCATAAATACAAATTCTTATGTACAGATTGCAAAAAGCGATTTCCACATAACAATACTAAGTCTATTCGTGATACATAATACTTCCTCTACTTAGTAACAAATGAGTCATTAATTACCACTTGACGTATGAATGTTTTTTTAGAAATTTTTAATTAAACATAAAAAATACTTAAAACTGGAAGAAAACCGAAAGAAATGCGTTAATTTTGAAGAAAAAGCTTCAAAGCTTATTTTCCATTTTCTCGCATTTCTCTGAAATTTGACACTGATGAGTCATTGTTTACACAGCGGGATGACCTTGAGAACATCTGTGTCGGATTTCCCGAGACATTCTCATAGACGTCTGGGGAGGACAAAAGTTTAAAGTAGGGTGAATACTAGCTGGCTGTATATTTTTAAACATTTTTAAAAAATTAAAATTTTAATTGCGATTTTCGACCCCCGACTTAATTAAACGTATATATAATAAAATCTATTAATTAAAAAAATTAAAAAACTATTGGAGGTCGTATTTGATATCAGAAAGTAGCTTTAAATAACTTTACCGAAGTCAAATCCGTGCACTACAACTTTAAAACGATTAATTAAATTTAATTAAAAATATTCCGTTAAAAAACAATTAAGCGTTAATCGCGCGTCATTAAAGGTTGATTATTAATGATGTAATAAAAAGTAAAATCTATTAATGACATGATGACTCAAAGATATCGAAAAGTACTCAGGCCATTCTCAGTTATCAAATAAGGTTTTTACACCTTATTTGATAACTGAGAATGCATAACAAAATACATTTTGTTGAAAAGCTGGCTTACAGAAAAGCTGTACCAGCGCTGAAAAACGGTATGTCGTGAATTAAAAGGATTAGTTTGAATGTGATAATGCGCTGGTGTTTGTAACTATTCAAATAAGCAATTATAAGCCGTCCTCAAACTTTTGCATTCCACCACGTAGAAATCAATAGAGATGAATTTATATTTTCTACTTTCGCGCTATGATGAAAACATTTCGAATTATGTGCAATGTTGTGGCATGTGTGTTATGTTTCTGATACTTTCTTACTAAATCCAGTCAATGCAATAATTAATGTAACAAATTTTTTATTGTAATACAGTAGAGCAGGGGTCGCCAAACTTTTTTAACCGTCGACCCCCAACAACTTTCCAAAACCTCACATTGACCCCCACCGTAAAGTTTTATTACGAGTGCAAGTGTATGAGAAAAAAAACCACGAAAGAAAGAGAAACGATTTTACTACGCATTTCCTTTAATTGTACATACTTTCCATACTTTACATTTATTTGTAACTCACAATCAGTGAGACGGGTGAGCTTGATGTTCCTTCGCAAGATTAGCAATATTTGGGTCAAAATTTGTTAGCTTCAGTCTTAAATCGCCTCGAAGTTCCATATTTAACTTATTTCTCTGTTTGGTTAAGATGGAATTAACATGGCTAAAACCAGCTTCGACCATATATGAACTTGGAAATGCCAACAAAAGAGGATTTACAATATCACAAAGTTTGGTGTATTTTTTTGTTATGTTTACATTCGTCCAGAAATTGTTTAAAGTTAAATTTTTGAAAAGCGTTTTTNTGTAAATTAAGCGGGCATTAAGGGGCAGCTAGTGAGCAGTGGTTGGGTCACTAGTGAAGCAATAGCAACCGAAACTTGGTTAGAAACTTGTAGTAGTTACTTTTATTCGCTTTACAGAATTTACGTGGAATACTAAAATTAAATGAACAGCGTCTAAAAACGACTATAGAGTTGCTAGTCAGCGTACTGAGAATACAAGCTTATGAATGCTACGAATGCATGACGTGCTATGTAAGTAAGAACCGGAGCACGGACTCGGCAATTTCGTCCGTCCTGTGCGACTTGATCCGTAGCCATTTTACATGTTGACAGGTAGCTGTACTATAAAATTCATTGAAACAATAATATGTATAGTTAAATTTCTGATTTTTAGTTTCAATTTTTCCATTTACCCCCAATCGACCCGTTAGCCGCATCGACCCCCTAATCGACCCCCTAGCCGCATCGACCCCCCAATAATGTTATATCGACCCCTGGGGGTCGATATAGACCACTTTGGCGATCCCTGCAGTAGAGCATCGATTATCCGACTCAATTGTGGCCAGGGGTTGGTCGCATAATTCAAAAGTCGGATTATCGAAAAGTATGAAAAAATCCATTATTAGTGTAGTATATTATTATATCCCATGTAATTAGTATATTAGTATATCGCTATTAACCTACTTTGCGTTGAAGTTTCCTTCATGTTAAGCCTATCAAATTTTTTTTAAAATAATAATCGTCGCTATTGTATCGTTAAAAATTATAAACTTAAGCCTCGTTCAAATACTGGCTCCCTTTCATGGTCGATCTAGTGTTGCCAGCTAAAACACGTAAAAGTAATATTAAAGTAGCCAAGACATAGCCAAATATTGTAGCGCCACATCACTAGCGGACATTTGAATTTGCCGACTAGAACGCGGTCGGTTAACCGAGGTGACGGCTAATCGGGGGTCGGATAATCGATGCTCTACTGTATAGAAATTATTAAATTCATTATTAAAACACTAATTTTAAATTTTTATATTAAAATATATTTAATTTTAGGGATTTTGAAATCGAAACATATATCAGAGAAGTGCCAGAAAATACTTGTTCCCTTTTCTATTTCTAATTCCACCAACAAATTCTTACAGTTTTGAAAATTGCTTATTGATATTAAGGTACAGTATGATTATTAATAATGTTTTCATTTGTATTAATTGCAGTGTGGATTTATATGCTCGTAAATTCTAAAACATGCATGCTACTATGAATCCAAAATAGCCAAAATAATATGGATTTTCTTATTTCTATTCTTGTAAATAAAAACGGTTTTACAATTACAAAGATTATATAAACATATGAAAACACGGCTAAAAGTGTGAGATACCAAAAGTTTCTTCATATTTTCAGAAGCAACGTGTGTATTTTCATTCAGGTCTCGAGTTACGTAAGTAACAACACGAATGTGTTGGGAATTAACTGAATGGACTTAATGAATAAGCCTCAACACGCTCCCGTTGATACTCAAGTTGATCTGAAAGCTCTTTCGACGTCGCATCGTGTTTCAGGTGTATATTTGAAGTTGGCAAGATTTCCTGAATGAATTTCTACTGCAAGAGAAAACTGTAATTTGTCTTCTTGTATAATGGCTCGATCTTATGTAAAACATTAAGTTTTGAGTTTTTCAAGCGAAGTCTGGAAATATAGTTATTCTTCATAAATCTGATTATTAAAGCGAAACGAACTGACGAAAGATAGGGCTATAAGCTCGATGGCGCTATTAAAGCAGCCAGAATAAGACAAATCAAGAATTCAAGAGTGTAAAAGAACTGTAACACAATAATAATAACAATGATGTTAATTGAAAAAATAAATTATCAGTAATTTGAGTTGAAGAGTTCGTGTTCTAAATTAAAAATATAATTAAAAAGTTGCAGCACTGTATTGTGCCATTGTCACAATAAATATTAATTAATGAAAACTT
This sequence comes from Centruroides sculpturatus, assembly GCF_000671375.1. Classification (NCBI taxonomy): domain Eukaryota; kingdom Metazoa; phylum Arthropoda; class Arachnida; order Scorpiones; family Buthidae; genus Centruroides; species Centruroides sculpturatus. The sequence continues at coordinate 370,805 of NW_019384547.1, read as the reverse complement.
AAGAGTTAACTTGTGTTTAGTCAGAATGATCATAGATGACTTAACCACTTACAATTAACATTAAGTTTTTTAATACAACGTATTAATAGGTACTATCGCTTGTATGTTGTAGCATATAAACACATGACTTTGCTACAGACGAAATTTAAGATGGAACTACACATAAAACATTCCTTGCAATCGGAAACAAAAGTACTTTTCATTATTTCTGATGAAAACAAGAAATAACCATTTATAAACATCGACATCAATAGCCGTTAACATTCAGAGATTAAATATGACATTCATTGCGAACATACGTTTTATTGACGTCTGTGCAGTGTGAACAGAGTATAACTATCAAATCAAATTAAAAAAGAAAATATCGTTTTGTTATTTAGACGTGAATACGCTAGACAATATTTAACAGCTTAAATAGCTTATCTGAAGCATTTTAATAAATACAGTAAAAAAGCTAAATTACAGGTCACATAATTTATATGAATTATATTTACAACAGGAAAATCGGAGAGTTATCTCTTGATACTATATCAAATTTGGTATATTAATTATATCCTAATTATGAAGTACCGAAAGTCGTATTCGTTATTGAATATTTCAGGAAATTGCAAATTCAACTATTTTAAAATTACAGGCGAATTACATATATTTTTGTGTTATTGTGTATCTGGTATAATATTGAAAATAAAGTAAACTTTTGGCAAACGAATAGCTTAGTGCTTTAAAAATTTATTGTAAAAATATAATTATAATAGATCTGATGTATATTGTCCTAGTGCAATAATTAGTACTACAGATGTGAGAATACTTTACTAAACTATAATAAATGTAGTACATTTTTTTGTATTTTTTATACTTTGTTCAACCTTTTGTTCTTTATTTTAATTCAAACATATTTTAAATATTTTCATAATTTTATATATTTTTTGGAAAAAAATTCCTACATTATTAACAAGATATTGCTATTATAATTGCATGTTATAGTGAGTTTATGAACTAAAAAACTAATATAATTTAATCAACAGCTTCATCTTTATTAGCTCGTTGCTTCTTCAAAATTCTGAACTGAAAGTAATTGTTGTAGTTTACTATATCCATGCAGTATGAAATATCTAATATGCAGCTGTTACAAATCATATATACCAATAAAACATACTAATGCGAGCAGAATAAAATAAATAATGATTTTTTTTAAACATTTAGAATACTGTAAATAAAAAAAATTTAAGAAATATTGAACACTGTTTAGATATGCCCATTTCCAAAAATTGTATTTATCCTAAAATTACGTGTATTGTAAACTATATGTTTAGGCTTTTAATTATTCATACATTTATAAATAATAACATCTACGAGCACCCACAGAATGTGAATGCTCTGCTGTTTTCACATCCTCTTGTAAATAACGAAGTTATCGAGATTATTGTAGGAATAACAAACAATGCGTGAAATGTAGCTTGAAGTACAATTAAGAAAACGATTTTAACGAAAATAATATATACAAATATATTATAATAGGCGACGATTAACAATACTAATCCAGTAGAAATTGCCCCTTGAATTAACGGGAAACCTACGTAGCATAAACTATTCTTTAACTTTTCTTCAGTCGTTGCTTGTGATGAATTAATGAAACAATAGCATATGTGAGTGGGATAATTGACACAAAATCCGATGCAAAGAGTCAAGCTAATCAGAGACACGATATCCAGATTGACTGCCCATAAAGACATGAATCCTATCGTCTGCAGGGTGATGGACACGACGCAGATTGCGACAATAAGAGCGCAATGCACATTCGGAATTAAAGAAATAAAAATGCCAAAGATTAGCAAGGAAGTGATCCAGAACAGTTGAAATGTTATCTGTCTGATAACGATTCCTTGCTCCATAACAGGTGTTATCAATGTATGGATTACAACGGAAAATGGCGCTTCTTCGGCTATTTTCGATAACTCGTTTACTATTTTGAATTCGGTTACTCTATCTGAAACATCTTTCGCTAAGAATAAAAAGCGACTGGCGACAATATCAGTGTAATTTTGATTGTAAATGATGTCATTCTTAAATTGCTTGGCTCCTGTGAATTTCAAGAAGATGTTTTTAAGTGCATCCATAAAATCCTGCTTCTGAGACAGATCGTAACCCCTTAAAGAATACTTCGAAATGGGATGATTTTGGAATTCCTTATAATATTTTAACCAAGAAAGTTCGTACTCCTGTTCGGCTATATTTTCAATTGTGTGAAATTTTTTCATGAAATCATTAACTGATTTCTGAACTCGTGGATTAGAATAATCTAAAGTTTCGTTAATCACGACGTGCACCGTAAAAGGGTATTTAGAAAAATATTTATATAAAACATGATATCCCTGTGTAAGTTCGGAGCTTTCTGAGCTGAATTTGTAAACATTTAGTCCTTCCTGTAAGGACATAACACCCAATATACCAATTGACAATAATATAAAATATGATAAAATAATAAGGATTCGTGATACGGGATGAAAAATAAAAGCTGAAAATGTATCTTTGAAGAACTTCATAAAACAGTCTTCACTTTCTTCTTTGTAATAGTCACTTTGTCTAATAGTTTCTGAAAAATAAAAATATGTTTTGTAGATTGATTAAGTTCATTTCTATGATATTTAATATTAATAAATAATTCTTATGCTACGTAATGTTATGGAAACTATAATGAGCAAAAGCATAACTTACAAAAATTTTACAAGCCAATTAACATTAATTTCTTTAGTAGAACGAATGAATGAATGGAACCGATTGTATGTTGTAGCAGATTAAGAAACCACTTTACTACAGACTAAATTTAAGATGGAATACATATAAAACATTTTTTACAATTCAGAAACAAAAAGAGCTTACATTATTTTTGATGAAGACAAGAAATAAACATCTATACAACCGACAGCAATAGCAGTTAACATAACAAGATAAAACAGTATATAACTCTAACGTATTCTATGCACTACGTGTCTTAAAATTATAAATATAGTGTCGAAATGAATTCAATGAATACAAAATAATAAAGAGGAATATTACACAACGGTTATAAAGAACAATAAAAAGAAAAATTATACGTCTGTATCTATTTTACACTACAAGAATAGCAACTCTGAAAATTGAGAATTAATTAGAAAATGCTCACAATCTACTAGAGAATATAAACAAATTACTGGCACGCTAAATATGCATTCTATATGAGTAAAAATGGTAATACTATAATGGTACCGAATTTGCACTTAGTTCTAATTTAACTAAACATTTTATTGACTTATCCTTAAATGCAAAGATATAATAATGATTAATTATTATTGCCTTAGTGTCCTTTAGTTTGTTAATATATATTTTGCCAACTTGGACATTAATTTTTAATTGGACAATTATACTGGATTTTAATTTTTACCCAAGAATTGAAGAAAAAGTTCTTAATTTATAAATTCAGCAGCCGATATTCTGGTGATTAAGAATATGCAAGGTGAGAAACTGTCAAAAGAAATAAAAAAAATCAAGACACAGGTCTGGTACCTAAGAACTTGTGAAAAATAACAAATAAGACAAATAAGACTACTTGAAGCTTACCTGTAAGTATAAGTAAAATGTGTACAGATAGCGCAATAAAGAAAGTCTTTTTTTCAATTCTTGCGTTTAAATTAAAAACCAGTATAATTGTCTTATTAATAATTAACGTCCAAGTTGACAAAATATATATTAATTTAATAATGATGATTTTATACCGAGTCTATATGAATTTCTGGTAAATATTTGTCTGTGTTGTTTGAGATTGTCTTGCTTAATCTGAATATTTTCACTGTATGACTACAAGCATGTTGTTGATCAGGGGTGGCCAACCTTTTGCATACCATGCGCCAATTTTTTGATAGACGAGTTCAGATGCGCAGTGGCGTACCGTGGGTGTTAGCCGCCCGGGGCGGAGAAAAATTTCGGCCACCCTTTAATCAGGTATTTCAATTTAAAAGATCAAAATTCAGTTGTGTGAAAAAAAAATTAATAAAAAATGCGGTGGTGGTGTAGTTACCCGTACAAAATAGTCCC
>NW_019384547.1:337277-363007 GCF_000671375.1 Centruroides sculpturatus | reverse complement strand
AAAAATATTATATGGAATTGAACGAAAATGAAAATTTGCTTGATAATTCAACTACGCTTGTTGGAGAACAATAAAAACACTACACTCAACAAGCCACCAATAAAACTCAACTGCCTAACCTATAACCAAAGTCTCCTTTTAATTTGTTTTTAAAAAAAAGCGCTTGACAATCTTGCCCCGCATGCCGAAGTTGCCCCGGTCTCTTTTATATATAAGTCTTATATGTATATTAACTATAAAAATGTTAAACAAATTCATAAATTTATAAAGCACAATGTAGACAATACAAATTTCTAACATTTACAAAAAAGTTTCCCTCAGGCCTGATGAGACTCATAAGTCCCAAACATATTTTGATCTCATACAGCTTGCATACCATTAATTCTACAAACATAATACATTAAAATCAAACTACACATATCTAGAATACATATTAAAAAATACAAATACATTTAACTTGAAAACAATAAGTAGAATTTGGCAACAAAGAAAGCAATATCAGCTACTCCCATTCAAACAACACACCATGTGAAACTGTTTTCAACAAAACTAAAAGAGGAACAGTTTGAAAGTTACTACCCTATAGAAGAGAAAAAGAACACTTTATACAATGATAAAATGTAAGTCCCAGAGAGCTATAATGCATACTCTATGAAATAAAAAATATCAAAGTTAGTGGGACTAGAAAGTAATAAATTAGTAAAGCAAAATATATTAGTATTTGCAAATATTTTATGGATTAGCTTACCAAGAATCATGAAAGGAAGGCAGACGTTCCACCGAAGATTTTCTACTCCACAGGCGGTTAATAATCCAAAAGCGGTGGTCACAGCCAGACCCGCAGATACCACAGTAGCTACGCCTAACCAAGGTTTGCACTTTACCCAATTGTTAGTCATGTTCGTCGACATGCAGAAAATAGCCACTACGACCACAGCAACGCTTATCAAAGGAACTAATTTCTGTGAAATTCGTTTTATTTGAAAACCGGTAAACGCTACTGGCTCGGAAAATGTTTTAATATGCTGAAAACTATAATCCTTCAACTTGTTGTAAACTGCTTTCGTCCATACTTTATTCCACATTTTCTTACTTGCATTCGATTCGTCCGTCGGATACAGTAAACGAACGGCTTTTGCTTCCCTTATATATCCTTTTTCGTCTGTCGCCACCCCTCCTAAATTCGAACAAAGGATTTTGTACGCGTATGTTACAGGATCCATATTAACGGGATATTTCAATGTTAATATTTCTTGAATAGTATTTTCGGAGTTGTTTAGCAGATCAATAAGGGCATTTTCTGAACACTTGCCGTCTACTCTTTCGCACACGTCCACGTAACTAATGTTCTTTCCAACTACATAAGCTATGGTATTTTTTGCAATCTTATCTACAATTCGTATTTCGTTTAAAAATTTATTTCGTAAAATGTTGCTTTTTCTATTATTTACTATGTAGATGATTGGAAAATCTGGGAGTTTAATAAGACGTATAAAATCGGAATTTATAGGAAATGTCTTTTCCATAAACTGTTTTGATTCAAAAACTTTACCTCTGTCCGCAGCTAAGAGAGAATCGATGTCATCGTTGGTTTGAATTCTGATCAGCCCAATTGATAATAAACCAGAAACAATGACAGGAGCAATGACAAAATAAAGGGGATATCGACTAATTATTACACCAAGTCGACCAATTAGACTGGACACGGTGTTTGTCAAACATGAACATTTCGTTTTCTTCGAAGTGTCGACTCTTCCTACCTACAAAATTTAAATAAAAATTACTTCCGCATATGCATTTAAAATGTTTCATATAGTGGAGTGATTTTACCCGTTTATTCATTGCTATCTTGAATTAAGAAAATCCTGAATTATCCTAACAATATTCAGACTAAGGTGCTTCTCGATGATTGATTCTATCAGATTGAATGAAGTACCTTTCACTTTTAAAAATATTTTCCTCAAGTATTAAAAATTCCGAGTAAAATATCAGTGTTTTATAAAGTGTAATTATTGTGTGTGACGTGATATAGTCTCTCCGTTCTACGTCTGATTGGTCGATTTGTTTTCAAATTAACCAATTGAAGCCTGTCTTTGTTAAAGAGTTTCTGTTATTGTTTCTATCGAAAACTCGTTCAAATGGACGTTGCATATTTATATTAAAACAAATTTTAACAGAATGTCATCTGATGTACGACCAATTTAAAAAACGTATATAAAATATAATTACGTACGAATAAAATAACTATTGTTGTAGTTAACAACTATAAGTGTTTAAAAATACGATTCGTTCTTGTAGCTAATCACTGCAATATTTTAGTAATTTTGGGTTAAATAAATTAATGTTAAAGTCTCAAGAATCATCGCTATTAAAAACTTCCGAAATTACTTAAAATAATTTAATAAAATTTATATAAAACTTTTTTTCAATTAATTCCGTGATTAATTTTACATGACTAAAATATAATTAGGGCTATAACGTATATTTCGCTTTTTGGCAGCTATCTAAGAAGCTTCCGAAACGTTTCTTAAACGTTAAAAAAAAAAAGCTATTCTTAATTCTTTTCCTTAATTTACTCCGCCGTTCAGATGTTTGACTCTATTTTATTTGACTTTCAAGAAAAAAACGATTTCTTTTACAAATGAATCTTATTTACTGAATACTTTACTTTGTAGTTTCATTTTTCATGCGTAAAAAATTTGGGATTTCATCATGCGTGGAACATTTATCTATGATTTACATTTGTAAAAATTAAAGGGAAACTGTTTGACTTTCCCTTTAATTTAAAGGTGTTTTTTAAATATTGTTTCAAGTTGAATTTTAATAAAAATATTTTATGATCTAATTAATTTTTCGTATGTAGCGAATGTTTTTCCCCGATGAAGGAAGTTAATTTGGTAGCAGTCGTTTGAACAAGAAAAATGACTTGAAAAAATTTGCCTTTTGTGCATTGTTTTGAAGATGGAAGTAAAAGAATACTATCAATAATAACCATCATTATTAATCTTCATAAATTACAGAAATCAAAATAACTTTGAAAATTTATTATTTTTCTTAGAAATTTTTAAAAAATGGAATGCTACAACTTCCCGAATTTCTGCATCGGCCGAACCTAAAAAACCTGGCCGAACACTTGTAAGTGCGGTCATAAATACTATTTTAGCTCCCGCTACATAGCATGCTAAACATTTCCTAGTCAAGTATATTTATACTACAATCGCACAGGTCCGTATTAGACGCCGTACAGATCTTGTATAGGGCGGAGGTAGAGAGTATTTGTATTTCTCTATATTTTGGCCGAATGACGTAGGAACTGCTAAGAATCGTATATCGGCTTATAAGAGCACTATATACAGTTCTTTGCGATTCCTAATAGGCATAAATGGCCTATTAGTTTTCAGGGTACAGAACTTCGTGGGTGGTTATGTGTCACGAAGTTTTGTACCCTGAAAACTAATAGTTTGGTTGTTTATTCGCTCTTTGCCAGGATAGTCTGGTTGAAGTAATTTTCCAAATTTTATCCACATCTATAACACCTAGATATGGGCTATTTACCCTTAAAATACCTCTCGAAGTCATTTCTACCGGGTGTTTGCGAATAATGCCGAATGATCAAGCAAAAAACTTTGACTGGCTGTTCGGAGCTTATGAGACTATGCAATAATTTTTGTATTAACAAAGTTAAATGAAGCTATATTTTTTTTCTTTACCCGGAAAATCCCGCAATTTCCTCGACGACACTGTACAATGTGTTCTAAAAGTAGTCCCCTGCGGTATCTTTGATAGGGTCCGTTGCAAACTAAAATTAATTTTTGGGTTAGTAAATAAATTTTTACTTCTTAAGTGAAATATAAGAATGCGTAAAACACATGTAATGAGAAACATTGCACAATGGAAATACCTCATAAAGCATCCTCATTATCAAACTAAGCTCTGTGCTTCATTTATTTTCAATACATTATAAGATTTTAAAATTTATTTTGTTCGTTTATAAAATTTTATTGTATTTCTTTTTTTCGAAAAAAGTGATAATTATTGATTATTGTATAACTATTTAATGATTAAAACTATAATAAATAATTCATTTATTTCGATCAAAAATATGTTCGTATATGAAAATTCAATAGATAAAATAATGGAAGACAAGGTAATTTATAACCAAATTAGAAACAAATTATACATTTATTTTTTATTTTTACTCTATTATACTTGTTTATCAAAAACGGTTAAGCTTTATCTAGTGATTTTAATAAATATTACTTTAAATATCGAAATGTTTTATTTATATTTTATATTTACCTAATCATTTAACATTTCCAGACATCAAAATTAAATTTGTAATTTTGATATAATACAGTTGTGTAGAGTTATTTCAGTTGTGTGTTCGCGGTCAGGTTTTTGTTATGAGAAAGAGTCCGAGGGCATGCCAGATAAAGTTTGGGAAACATTGGTTTATAGTGATTACACAAATATGATTTTTTTGTTTATTAATTTAATAGGATTCGGCAATTCAACACGTGGCGATTTGCAAAGGGAAAGATCTCCCGNTCAACAGGTGTAGCAGTCCAACCGACTCGTGGACTGTCCGGACGGTAGCACTGTCATTTAGACGCCTATACACTAATCGAAAATAAACATGCATGCATACACTGTAATTTACTATGTGGAGAACACTCATTTTATCTGTAAAGTTGATTGCAACGAATTGTGCAGCAAATGAACTTGCCAAGACAGACTATAAAAAATTAATTTTCTATGTAATATTCATAATTGCAAAGAAGCCAAATCTGGCAATGTTGCTCAGAACTGACTAAAGCGCCACTTGTAATCGTCCAATGCGCCAAGTTTGTCGCATGCGCCACGGTTTGGCCACCCCTGTTGTAGATTACTTGTTACTACCAGTTCAAATATTCATCTTATGACGGGCTCTGAAAGTAGAATTTAATTCAGGCATGGCCAACATACGGCCCGCCGGGCCAGATCCGGCCCGTCTAATGAATTTATGTGGTCCGCGATCAATCTTACAATATGAGGTACTGAAGGCTGAATAGCTCGATGAAAATTTCTGACATCTAAAGCCAAAGGTCAACAACAACTCACTGTGCGTTTAGATTTAACACTCCATTACAAATCTCGTAAGTACAGCGTAGAGTGTTGATAATGCATGATAATGTGAAAAATGTATCTGTAATTTCTATCTACAATTCAGTCTCTATAGAATGATACCACAATGAGATCTCGCACCACCTCGAAATCGTCCTAGGGCAGCCTCTGGTTCTGACCGTGTAAAAAGTTTTCTATCCAATTCGGCCCGGGAGCAAAAACTGTTCGTTACCCCTGATTTAATTAGTGCTTCTATTAGTTTTTACGTGCGTAATAAAAAGAATATTTAACACGACACTGTCGACACCGTGAAGAAATTTGCCCAAAGCAACAAAGGTTATAACGGTACTCATTGGAGGATATAGAATTCAAAACTTCATCGGTTGTTTCTTTAGATGGTGGGAACATCTGTCCGATTGCCTTTATTCTAGGACACTGATGAGTGATAGATGATATATATACATATATACTGTATACACAGATGAGTGATAGATATAAAGATTGTATGTGCCGCAAAAAAAAATGTTTTGCTTAATCAGTTTGTTGTGCTTTTGATATTTTTTAAAATTGCATTTTTAAAACCCAACATTTATTGTGAAAAATGTCAACAAAAGCAGCAACGAGTTGCTTAACTTTACCAAAAACCAGTAAAATTGGTTTGGGGCGATCTGTTATGTTTTTTTTCTTTAAAAACTTATTATACTTTTAATTATCATAAAGTGTGGAAAAGCTAAATTTTGACAGTAAAGGCGTGTTTTATCAACAAATTGAAATTTCTAATAAACAGAAAATAAGTCTTTCATGACGATCTGATCGAATATGATATACAATTTCCGCTATTTCCTTACCCTTTCGATATTTATTCATCAAAATTTAATGGTGTAAATTCTTCAATTTTCTTTGAAGAATATATAACAATGCTGAAAAATAATTAATATGCAAGTATTATGAAAATCTACAGTTTTGTGTATGTTGTCACATTTACTAAGCAATATAATATTCAAAATCAAATAATTATTACTTTTTACATTTAAACATTTAAAAGTATATAACCTAAGTTATAATTAAAACAATAAACACATAGTATTAACTACTTTTATAATTTACAATCTACAACAAACTCCTCGTTAATTAAATCACTTTACCGAAGCTTCTGTGATGTCGCAAGTGAAATGCCCAGTCATTAAAAAAGTGTTTTGCTCAATACAGTTTAAGCTTTAAACTATTGTAAGACAATCTATAAAAATTATTACTAATGTAAGTTGAATAATTTGAAAATTTTTACCAAAAGCTGGTTTAAATGTGAAAGGATGAAGACCCTTCTCTTCTCTGTATCCGCTTAATGCCAGACATCCGCCGAAAAAAACCAACTGATAGAAATAACTGAAGAAGATACACGTTGCGGCATAGAAAGAGAATATTCTTATACCCGGGAATGGTGACGTCATGGCAATGCAATAAGAGAAGAAATTTGTTAGAGATGTAATGGTAATGGACACTGCTGCGTTGCTATATGTCTTTTCCATTCGCTTTTCTACGCTGTCATTGCAATCTGTTATCTTCCAACAAGCCAATACGACAAACGAGTCGTCCACTTCCGTAGCTTTAATATATCGAAACAATATAAATTAGTAGTTTTGATATTTTTGAAAGTGACAGTGACGTTTGATAATTCGAACATAGATCAATTATTGTATTTATTCAGACAATTGTCAAATCTTATCATTAAAAAGAATAAAATTTAATGATGAGAGTTGCCAAGTATGTGAATAAATTTAATAATTGATTTGTGTTCGAATTTTATTGCCTGGATTTTTTGCCCTTTACTGCCTGAATTTTCATTTTTTGATAAAAATTTATTATATTTCTCATTTTATCATCAGAAGAGGTNTATTTCGCTTTTTGGCAGCTATCTAAGAAGCTTCCGAAACGTTTCTTAAACGTTAAAAAAAAAAAGCTATTCTTAATTCTTTTCCTTAATTTACTCCGCCGTTCAGATGTTTGACTCTATTTTATTTGACTTTCAAGAAAAAAACGATTTCTTTTACAAATGAATCTTATTTACTGAATACTTTACTTTGTAGTTTCATTTTTCATGCGTAAAAAATTTGGGATTTCATCATGCGTGGAACATTTATCTATGATTTACATTTGTAAAAATTAAAGGGAAACTGTTTGACTTTCCCTTTAATTTAAAGGTGTTTTTTAAATATTGTTTCAAGTTGAATTTTAATAAAAATATTTTATGATCTAATTAATTTTTCGTATGTAGCGAATGTTTTTCCCCGATGAAGGAAGTTAATTTGGTAGCAGTCGTTTGAACAAGAAAAATGACTTGAAAAAATTTGCCTTTTGTGCATTGTTTTGAAGATGGAAGTAAAAGAATACTATCAATAATAACCATCATTATTAATCTTCATAAATTACAGAAATCAAAATAACTTTGAAAATTTATTATTTTTCTTAGAAATTTTTAAAAAATGGAATGCTACAACTTCCCGAATTTCTGCATCGGCCGAACCTAAAAAACCTGGCCGAACACTTGTAAGTGCGGTCATAAATACTATTTTAGCTCCCGCTACATAGCATGCTAAACATTTCCTAGTCAAGTATATTTATACTACAATCGCACAGGTCCGTATTAGACGCCGTACAGATCTTGTATAGGGCGGAGGTAGAGAGTATTTGTATTTCTCTATATTTTGGCCGAATGACGTAGGAACTGCTAAGAATCGTATATCGGCTTATAAGAGCACTATATACAGTTCTTTGCGATTCCTAATAGGCATAAATGGCCTATTAGTTTTCAGGGTACAGAACTTCGTGGGTGGTTATGTGTCACGAAGTTTTGTACCCTGAAAACTAATAGTTTGGTTGTTTATTCGCTCTTTGCCAGGATAGTCTGGTTGAAGTAATTTTCCAAATTTTATCCACATCTATAACACCTAGATATGGGCTATTTACCCTTAAAATACCTCTCGAAGTCATTTCTACCGGGTGTTTGCGAATAATGCCGAATGATCAAGCAAAAAACTTTGACTGGCTGTTCGGAGCTTATGAGACTATGCAATAATTTTTGTATTAACAAAGTTAAATGAAGCTATATTTTTTTTCTTTACCCGGAAAATCCCGCAATTTCCTCGACGACACTGTACAATGTGTTCTAAAAGTAGTCCCCTGCGGTATCTTTGATAGGGTCCGTTGCAAACTAAAATTAATTTTTGGGTTAGTAAATAAATTTTTACTTCTTAAGTGAAATATAAGAATGCGTAAAACACATGTAATGAGAAACATTGCACAATGGAAATACCTCATAAAGCATCCTCATTATCAAACTAAGCTCTGTGCTTCATTTATTTTCAATACATTATAAGATTTTAAAATTTATTTTGTTCGTTTATAAAATTTTATTGTATTTCTTTTTTTCGAAAAAAGTGATAATTATTGATTATTGTATAACTATTTAATGATTAAAACTATAATAAATAATTCATTTATTTCGATCAAAAATATGTTCGTATATGAAAATTCAATAGATAAAATAATGGAAGACAAGGTAATTTATAACCAAATTAGAAACAAATTATACATTTATTTTTTATTTTTACTCTATTATACTTGTTTATCAAAAACGGTTAAGCTTTATCTAGTGATTTTAATAAATATTACTTTAAATATCGAAATGTTTTATTTATATTTTATATTTACCTAATCATTTAACATTTCCAGACATCAAAATTAAATTTGTAATTTTGATATAATACAGTTGTGTAGAGTTATTTCAGTTGTGAGTTCGTGGTCAGGTTTTTGTTATGAGAAAGAGTCCGAGGGCATGCCAGATAAAGTTTGGGAAACATTGGTTTATAGTGATTACACAAATATGATTTTTTTGTTTATTAATTTAATAGGATTCGGCAATTCAACACGTGGCGATTTGCAAAGGGAAAGATCTCCCGAAAAAAATTTATATGAAAAACTTCCTTATTTCGTTGTTAAAGACGTTTAGTCAAGCCGGGAAATTCCAGGTAGCTAGCTTTTTTTCAGTTTTAACTTTCGATCGATTGTATCGTATGCAGCAACCAGTTTTGAAGTGAATATCATGGAAATTTTTACTTATAAATAATGATTAAAGTTATTATACAAGTGGAAGACCAAACTCCATTTTCGTTACTTGTAAGTAATTTTTCTACGCTTTTTCTATCCTTGCTGTTATATAACACAGAAAGAAGTATAACAATCAGTCAAACAACAATTTTCAAATTTATACATTTATAGACTCGGAGAACCTTTAACGTCGAGAAATACAAAATTTTTGCAGGTTTTTCTGTATATGGAAAATTAATGTGGGGAAAGAGAAAATTTTTTTTTAATTACTTCGTAGCCTACTAACTCATCTGTTTCTCCGAGAAATGAATAAATTGTTTAATACGAATATTAATCAAGTATTATACGAAAATAAGTGTATCGAATTATTCTGGTGCGTTGGAGTAATTATTACGGTTTATATAAAACACACGTTTCTTTTAATATCATTAATACCAAAACAGAACTATCATCGTCAATTAATCATGAAAATAGTACCTTTAAAAATTTTGAAATAAATTTTTTAATGAAAGTTTTATGCATATATTTTGGCATGACGACAACGACGTCAGCAAAAATTATTTAGAAATTCACAGAAAAGTTTTACGTATTATCAACTGTTGCCTTGGATTTGAAGTGATAACGTTGTTCCCCGTATTCTACTACGCTATCTGCAACCTTCACATTATTAATGCGTCTATAGAGTTAAAAATAAAATTTATAGGTATAGAAAAATTTTATAATTTTTTCGATTTTGTAAAAATTTAAATAAATAAAAAAATACTATCGAAATCAATAATCAGAAAAAAACAATCAAATTATTATAAATTTTTATATTTACTCAAAAATTTAAAAATTATTAGAAATGAATTCTGTAAAAAATTACTATGGAAAATTGTTTAGAATAAACTAAATACATTTGTTTCATTTTTTCTTATAAAAAATTCAACCTGAGCAGCGTAAAGTATAAATATTTGTCAATATTCTTTGCAGAAAATGCAAAGAGTATAACAACTTCACAACTCAGTTTTGTGTTATCTATTAATAGTGTTTTATTTTAAAATTTTTTATATTCTCAAGTATTAGAAAATGGCAAGAGATACATTAACAAGGTTAAACTGAGTTTTATAACAAACTTTATACGCAAATAACGAATAATAGTTTGGTGAATTCTTACCCTCCTCGAGGTTTGACACGTGACAACTCATTATCAGCTCTTACTTCAACTTCTACACATCAAAACTTAATAGATTTAATTCACTTAATATACAAACCACTCAACAAAACTTCAAAAATGTATGACGTGAAGTATAAAATAAAAATTCAACAATAAAAAACAATGGTAAATTACTATTTAATTATTTTTCAGAACGTCTTTAATTGCACGTGATATTATATTTAATCACATATTTTACAGAACAAAGTCTTATTGTCTTTCTAAAGTAATTACTTTGTTTTTTATATATCTTTTAAATATTATGATTTAAAAATATTTTTAAAAAACTAATAAATAAAGCTATTGATATTAAGACACGTGTTTCCTGAACGAATCTATATTTATTGTCAAAAGTTCTATTTGAAACACTTTTAGTTAATGTAGACTATTAATTGTGCATTAATGTTCATATTTTAAATAAATATGTAAGTACCAACTTACTGCATTTGTTTTTTTATTTACTGCTATCAAAAGTCACAATCGTCATTGTAGGATTATAAGATAACGAAAACGACATTCAAAACTTTACTACATGAATTGTTTTCTAAGACAATAGGCTATTGTTTATTTTGACGGTTTAAGATGAATTGATAAGAGTCGCCGAACGGCTTCAGGTAGTTTATAACGCAGATTATTGATAATACAGAAATATAAAAGCAAACATTTTCTTGAATTGTAAATTTGCTTACAAAAATACATCCACGAAATATGATAACAAATGGCAATTCCAAAGGTTACAGGAAAAGTTAATGAACTCGTTGCTCGATTTTTATATTTAAATTGCCTGAAAAACTTTAACCGGAAAACTGTTATTTTATTATTAAAAAATTTAGTCATTCCTTTGTTTTTAAGTTGTCTGCTAGCAGACACAGATTTCATTTTCCCTAATCATATTTTATCACGTAAACTTGTTTCGAAGTAAAAAGATTTATGTGTTGCTTTTTAGTCGTAAATCGTGTTTCACTTTACTTATTATTTGTAAGAATTGTAAAAATTTTCTCTGTTTAAACAGCGCATTTTTACAAATTTATTTATTTTGAAGAAAACGTTCAGTTTATAAATTAAAACAATGCTGTATTTATATTGAGAATTGAACATTTTTCAGTTCAAGAATAGAGGCATTTTATTATTATTATTGAGAATGTGTAGGAATGATTCATGTGAATTATTATCGATAATTTACTATTTTAAAAGTTTTCCGTTTGGACAAGTTTCAAGGTTTGCATCTGCTCACAGAAGGAAGTTAGGAAAGTTGGAAAATTGCGTTTTTTGTTTAAATCGAATAATTATTTATTCATTTGTTTTGAATTATTCTACTTCCAATAGAATAAAATTACGAGTACTTCATATTAATTTATATGAATTTGAGGTCGTTACGAGGAGATAAAAAATACGATCCCAAGTTTCGGGTACAGTGGTACCTCAGGATACGAAATTAATCCGTTCCGAAACTGAGATCGTATCATGAAAATGTCGTAAGGTGGATCATCTTTTCCCATACGATTACATGTAAAACGAAATAATTCGTTCCAACGCGAAAAACATACTCAAATTAAAGCCAAGTAATACATTAAAAAAGTAACTGTAGTAAGAAAAACAAATGAAAAATACGAACTAATGTAACGTCGTATGGTGAGTTTTTGTTCGTATCGTGGAGCAAAAATATGTTCGAATTTCATGTCGTATCCTGAAAATTTCGTATGCTGGGGCGTTCGTAACCTGAGGTACCACTGTACTTGCTTAATACAGTGACAACATATTGTTTACAAGATATATTGTTAATCTAATATTATGCATTAAGATATAACTTTCATCGCCTCTGAAATAAAAAATTAGTCATTTAACATTATAATTTATATTCATAAGTAAATAACCTTCACAGGTAAAAATCGTTTTAATGCTACAATATAATTGAAAGTGCTTATACTTTTCTAACAGAGACCAATCTTCTTTAATTTGTTCACAGCACAGTTTTTAATTAACGGATGATTACATTCGATCAAATAAGGATCCTGAATTAGCCATAGAATAATCGATCCAACAGATTTTGCTCTGCCGACTCCCAATTAGGTGTGTAATCATTTGACATCGAATTTAATCTGTAAAGTTTATAATACGATAATTTAGAATATTATAAACTTTTATCATCTAATTTTAAGTAACGTATCCAAAATAAAATTATTATTTTTATTCTAACTACTGATATTCAAGATCGGCCAGGTCGTAGACTTGCTTAATCCTGACAAAATATCTCATATTTAAGTATCCATTTTTCTATCATTATTTATATCTATAAGCACCTCTGCCCCACATAAAATGTCTTGGTATTTTATTTTGCCTGAGTCGAGTGTCTGTGTCAGAGTCGGAGTCAGAGTGTTTTTTTACCGACTCCCCAGCCCTGACTGTAAGTAAAATTTTTTTAAAACATCAATTTAAGTATTCTGTTCGATGCAGGTGAGGTGCCAAAATTAAAGAAATTAATTGCTCTTTTTATTTCTTCCAATGTGAAATCTGAGAAACCTTCCCTTATTGGAAACACCTTATATATGTTTACCGACAATTGTTATTCAGTAACAAATACAAAATGACTTTTACAGAATTTAGCAGTGTAAAAATATACCAATTTTTCCAAATGTATTCTTGAACTGTAACTTGATAATTTTTTACGTCTGAAACAGTTAATTTTTCGCCAAAATATTTTAGATTTGTTGTTTGTCACCAATCTTGTATTCTTTTTGGAAAAATAGGATTTTATTTTATGTAAGAATAAACGTTTGCAGTCTTTTAAATAGTTTTTGCATAAATTATAATATTTATCCGTATTTGACTTTCTAGCCTTTTTAAGCAACTTCCAGAAATTTGTTTTCTTGGTTTAGCACTCATTATTAAGCCATTTGTTTGTTTTATAAGATTTACATGATACAGAATTAAAAGTTATAGATTAAGTCCAAATTGTTGTTTTAGCTATGTATTCTACTAGTTTTTCAGTATCAGGGTTCCTCCAGACTCGTCTAATAAGAGATTATTTAATCTAACCAAAAATGACGATTTAAGTTAATTCATTTACATTGCACGTTTACCTGAAAATTGTCTATAAAAAAAGACCAGATTAACACCAATTAGATCGTTGTTTGTAGAACTGGTGACTGACCTTAAGCAATCTCTGTTAAAACACTTAAATCGTTTATTACAAAAATATTTTTCTTGTGATACTATTAGAAAATCAATTACACTTTTTTCTTTTATTGCATGATAAGTAAAATTATCTTTTCGTCTCTCGGTAGTAGACACTTTAAGCAATCAAGATTGTTGTCTTGACAAAAATTATATGAGTTTTTCTCTCTAATTAACAATTGGATCTTTTGAGGAACTCGGAGCTCTTAGCCAGTTCCCACAAAGTTAACTGTATTAGTTGGTTTAATATATATATTTGATCTTGACAAGATCGGCCAGATCGAAAACCTGCCTGCTCCTGACACAAAATCTCATATTTAAGTATGCAATTCTTCTAATCTTTTATTTATTAAGGATGAGAACATATTTCCCAATTACAGAAACTAAGACAATAATTTATCGAATCCTCAACGTCGCGCTAAAAGTACAATTTTTTAATACTATTAATTAAAGGGTCGGAGTCGAGAAGAAATTCTGGCCAGAGAAGCCGGAAGTCGACACATTTTCTGCGATCCGAATTACGCATTTTAAATTTAATTTAGTTTTTGATACGAAGTTCGATGTTTATACGAGAAATAGATAAAAGTTGAAGATTTTGTTTGAAGATTTAGCAGTTTTCTTATGTTACAAAAAGCTATCAATAATTTCAGATGACACCATTAACTTCTATTATCATTTGATTTTATAAAGTTTTTCGCCCTGTGGGCACTAAGAAGGTTATTTTCAAGAAAATACAAAATTGGCTGAAATCCGATTGAAAAAAAAAAATGTTATCGGCCTCATAATTCGAAAATCTTGGAGTACCGTCATGCTGCATTATAAACGCAATTGTAAAACTCGGATTGCTAATTTAATAAAAAATGGTGCGATAAAACAGCAGAAGAAACGATTCTTTTTTGTCGTTTACTTATTATAATGATGTAATCGTTAAAATGTTTTAGAATGATCCATTACAAACATTACTATATTTCTGACAATAAACTAACATTTGTTTGCTGTAAACACTCCCGCAGCGAAGTAGAAATTTGAAACTCTTTGGCAATTTCTTTCAATTTGTCTAAGCTGGACGTCTAATTTGTGTAATCAAGTTTTAACAAAAAGTAATTAATTTATAAATAGTTTCTACAATTATTTTACTGATTGTTTTCGTTAAATTATAAAATCGAAACTGAAGCATCGGATAAAACCATCCAAAAAATAACAATTATAATTTTGAAGAAAATCACTACAAATAATAATTAAAAATTATCTGTGATAACTGTACTAACTTAACATACATAATGATGCTGCAAATACTACGTATAAATTTAGCATGTATTGCTTATCTTCATCGACTAATTACTTTTTTCGTTACATTCCATTCTATTCCATGAAGCAAAATGTAAAATTGATCTTTGAACCTTAGCGTTTGTGATTGCTGGTTATGGGGTGCGAAGGACAGTGTTACAAACTGTCGAACTAAAAGGAAGGATTGGTAGCATTTTTGAGTTATTTCATAAAATATACACAAAGAACCATGAGACGTGTCATTTTAATCTTTCAGCGTCTGTTGCTAAATTTATAAACTTGTTGCTCTGCAGAAGTACTTTATGTCTTTTATGTGTGTCAGTATTATCTAGTGACACAAACTTTAAATATTTTTTTATTTCCGTATCTTCTTCTTTATAATTTTAAGTATTCAATAAGCCTCGCCACAATCCATCTATCATACAAGAAACGGCAGCTTATACTCACCCTGTACATTCTGGCTTGTGATTTATATTATTTAAAAATCTACGTTTATTTTTGGAATTAATTTCGTATTAGATTAATTTCAGTTGAAAATAAAATAATTGATAATTATTTCTCTTGACAGAAAAGAAAATCACAACAACAACAATTATTATTTAACATTTTTATTTTTGGAGAACATTTCTACATGTTTAATTGTTTTTGTATCTTTTATATAATTAAAACAACGATACTGTGAAGTGATAATCTGTTGTTTTGTATGTTCAAACCTAACACTTTCATGTTCATGTACAAAATTTTCCACGAAGTCGATTGGTTTTTTTGTGTGATTTTCTGTTCTTGATTCTACAACAGAAGATTTCATCATGTCCGTCTTGAAACAAAAACAATACCAATCTATATATATAACCCATTCATTTCGTGTTCGTCCCGTAACCGTTTCATAACGGACACTAGAGGCGCCCCTATCGTGTGTCATATTTCAAACATTCAAATTAACAATTTTAATTTTTATTTAAATTAACAATATAAATTATTATTATTCATTTGGCCAATAAATTATTATTTGGTCAATATAACAATATAAATAATTCAGTATATTTGTAATAGGAATTTATTATTTCAGGGGCTTATATCTCGCGAAGGGTCGCGAGTAGGGGTATGGTTCCTTTGACTTTATTGTTCGCACAGGGGGCTACAGTTTGGGGGGATCGCAACCTCTTCATTCGGAAAGTAAATCTTACCATTCAGACTTTTACAGAGCTGTAGGGCATATTGATAGGAACAAAAAAGTCAAAGGAACCGTGCCTCATGGAAATTTGTAAAGAACGCCCACTAGGGGGCGTCCCTGGCTACTAGTTTATTATAAATGTTTTAGCAAATCGAAATAATTAATTATTTCTTACTTTGAATAATACACTACTGGAGAAAGTCTCAAACGAAAAGTAAGTGAGATATAAATGAATATCGTAAAGGAAATATCATCAGTGTTCTTGCCAAAACAGAGCCTGATGTGTAATATGTAATGAACTGCACAAATATCGACGTAACAGCACGCACACGTTATTTTGTACGCATAAAAATATAATGCTACACTTGTACCTTCTAGACGTCATTAGCAAATCTTGTTCTGTTTACTAAACAGTATTTACTGTATATAATCAATAAATTCAACATTCGAGAGAAGCTAAACAAACATGTGACATAATTTACAAGGCATGACAATCATTCGTGTCATGTGCTATTTCCTAAGATATCATAAAGTTATCAATATCATAAAGTTATCATTATAAAAAGAAAATTACAGTAGAGCGTCGTTTATCCGAAAGCTGGTTATCCGAAACGTCCGTTATCCGAAAGCTGGTTATCCGAAACGTCCGTTATCCGAAAGCATTCCAGTCGGCAAATTTAAATTTTCGCTAGTGCTGTGGCGCCGCAATTTTCGGCTATTTCTCGGGCTACTCAAATACTTTACGTTTCTGATACTAAATTAACATCTGAAGTATAATTTTTTTATTGTTTTTATAGTTTTCAATAAATTTATTTTGGTTGTACAAAATAAAAAAAATAATTTTTAACGATACAACAATCTTCGTTAGGCTTAACATCGACGAAAATTCAACGCGAAGCGACACTCAACGGAGAGAAATTTCAATATGGGATAAATTAATATATTTTTTCGTACATTATTCGTTATCCGAAAAATAAGTTATCCGAATCACCCCAGTCCCCAATTGATTCGGATAAACGACGCTCTACTGTAGTTTCTTTCATAAAAAAATTCAATGGCATTGAATATACTTTCAATACTCTCGTGTCGTAAATTAAAATATCGACAATGAAAATTATCACATAATGCAGTATGTTACGACTATGTTTATCAATTGAAAACAATTATATACAAAACACAAGAAACTTTTTATTGTCTTGTGATGCATATCAAACTACTTTTACCCTCAGAGCAGTGATGCAGAATGTTTAATCCTTACCGATACCGAATAAAATGTACTCATTTAATTAGGCATAATGAAGGTTTTGATCACGTGCCAGAGAAAGTTAATGCTGTGTAATCACACAGTTGGCCATTCCCTTTGTATATATTTTGCCGTTAAAGCTCGAGCACTTCAACTGATCACCATAGTTAATCTGGGGATTAGCAGGGTAACGTACACATGAATGGCTTTCGAGCTTTAGCGGTATCATATAGATTCTGTAGAAAGCGGCGAGTTGCAAAATTCTTGGAACCACTGTCTTAGACTTATCTTTCTATTGTTAATATAATATCCGTAAATTGCAACGAAGAGTAGGCAAAAAATGAAATTTAAAAAAATTTCATTATTTTTCGTATTGCTCCAACGAAATAATAAAACTCATAGAAATTATTCCGGCAATTTCAGACTCTAGTGAAACCAATTCTACGTCTTCACTTACATTAAATAATTATAGCGTGTCACGAGTAAAATTCAAATTGTTATATACTTTCTTGAATCCGATCAATGGACTTCAGACCAACAAGAAAAATGTCGAAATTATTTGTGTCGTTTTTATCAAGCAAATTGAGAAGACGTGAAACAGTTTTTCTGATATCGTATTTATTTCCCGAAAACGATCTGTCAAGTTGGAGGATAAAAAATCTTCAAATTATACGAAAAAGTACAATTGTTCAAGAAATAAATTATGTCATTCTCAGTTTCATCGTATACCTCCATTGTCTTATAAAAATAAAAATATAATTCTTTGACTTCATAAAGCTTCAACAGCTCGTGAAAATAAATAAAGAATTTCCAAAATATCACTTTCGAATAAAAACAAAACTGCTCCCAATTTGGTTTCAACTTGAGTGTGTTGTGAACGCAAAGCAAGAGTTGAGGTGGGAACATTTGTTCCTCTAAATATGTTAAAAACTGTTTGGTTAAAGGTTTATCCTTATAAAATGCCAATAGAAACAATAATTCAATTTCTAAAATACAAACTGGAAATAAATCATTTCCGATATACAGCAATAAAGCTGATAGAAATTCGTTAAAGGTGCGATACAGAAAACTACATTCAATTGTATTATCTCATTCAGAAAATGAATCGACAATGAGAATTTCCAGTCCAATGATAAAATTGTATTCATCTTCTTTCGGAAAATAATTCCTCAAGATTTCTGAGGTGATATTTTCTACTTTTACCAATTTCAGTAGCAAATTTTCTTCCACAAAATACTTTACTCTTTTAAAACTTTTCCGCTGATTTGTTTTTCTAACATAACGATCAATTATAAGAGTAAATATTCTGATGTATAAATCAGTCATCGTTTCAAGTTTTTCTATTTCTCCATTCTGATAAAGGCAACACTAACATATGCAGCATCGGAGGACATTCTGATATTTCTTTGTAAAATTCGATTTCTTTCAGTGCACAAGAGAGTTCCTTGGCTTTACTTTCGTCTTCTCTAAACATTAATTGAATGTATTTTTCTTGATATTCTGGAGAAAATCCCTCTAACGAAAGTCGCATGTTCATGTCTTCCCCCGCTTGAGGTCGACTGATAACCATAACCGTCATATAATAAGTAATATAAAAATATTCTTCTCTTATAAATTCTAGAATTTTAGATTTTTCTACAATTTCATCTGATCCATCCAAAATCACTAAAATATTAATTGGCCAAGTGATAACAATTGGAAATTTTTATCACTTGGCCAATTAATATTTATAAATGGAAATTTTATATTTAATATTTATAAATGGAAATTTATATAATACAATTAATATTTATAAATAGAAATTTTTATACTTGCCAAGTGATAAAAATCGGAAATTTTTATCACTTGGCAAGTATTAAAGCATATTATCGAGTAATGCATCTTTTACACTTCTATCGCCTAATTCTCGTAAAATTACAATAAAAGTTAAATCAAAGTGTTTGAGATAATTCGCGGTTGCCCAATCGTACACAATTTTCTTGAACAGAGTAGATTTGCCATAACCGGGACCCCCCCTGTCATTAAATAGTTTGGTGTCATTTGGTGTCCGTCTTTTTCAATGGAAAACATCTCATTTAGGCTTATTTCCTCTCCGCTATTGTTTCCAAATAAATCAGCCTTCTCTACAGTCAATTCTACGAAATAATCCTTTAATGGAAAATCTTTCGTTTTGCCTTCCCACAAAAATGATCTCATGTAGGAAAAGTAAGTCTTGTATTTGTTTTTCAACATCTGGCAACAACTCTTGAACATTGCTGTAAGAAATAAAAACATACTTATTAAAATATCGTGTTAGTTATTTTCATTATATTTTCGTATTAGGAATAATAGGAAACTTTCGGCCATATTTGTGGTTTCATTTATGGTCGAATGCATCAAAGCATTAGTAATTACAGCGGGTTGTAAAACCGTATTTATGTAAAACTAGGCACAGTTCGTTTTCTAACTGAGAAGGGAGATTATCTACGATCGCTATAAAAAAATTTTTTATATAGAAATTATGCGAAAGCTCCGGCTACTTTTCTTGTATATACAGTATTTATGTTATGCGAAGGGTTACCTTTTTCCAGTAGTGATTTAATACAGTCGATTCTTTACATCAATGACAATACTTTACTTAGCATGGCCTGCTCTAGGGGCTGGCAACTCAGACATTTCTCTGGAGCGTCAAAGTTTAGGCGCGCCATTTTGGCTGTAAGTGTGAGAAAAATATTGATGTGTTAAATACTCAATTATTAAAAAATTTTACATATCGATTATTTCGTTCTTTAAAAATTTACAGTGCGTATCGTATTTATATTGTTTATGTCTAAAAGCTAAAAATTCTTACAGTATTGTTGAAAAATTAATGCAGAATTTGTAAAGGACGATGTTTGAACTTGTTGTAACATGCATAGACTCGCTTATACTTATCTCTAATTATAAAAGAGCGGTTTCATTACACAATAGCACCATTATTGCTATTACGTCCGTAGTGATAAGAAGTGGCAGTTCATAAAATTTACTTAAGTGCGATTTCTTAATTTTTAAAGGTAAGTATATCGATAACTGAGCTGTTGTTTAGTTTGATAGATACAGAGGTTGCGGCCGAACCTTACATCTTTAAAACGTGAACGCCGAACGTCAAGCGCCGCTATCTTGTAAGCGGCGCTCGACGTTCGACGTTCACGCTTTACAGATGAAAACATCGATCGCGATTTCTCTATTGAAACCTAAATTCGAAGTTTTGTGTTATGCGAAACGAAACGTAAATATAATATTTTGTATATAAACTCGTTGAAATTATTATTACTGACATCCGGTATATTTAATAGAAGTCATAGTATGCGCCTGTAGTAAGATCTACTTAAAAAAGAAGACAATTCGTGGAACGTGTGCAGATTTTTCAATGAATAAAGATAATCAATTTGTGTATTGTGTGTGCAGTGTTGGCTGTATTGTAACTTCCAGCTAAGGCGAAACTGATTTTTGTTGTTAAGAAATATATATTTCATGCTTTTTTTACGTACGAAGATCTGGTCACAGAAACTGGATTTAAAATAAGTGGAAAAATACTCAAAAAATACAAATATTTCTGTTCAAATTACAAAACGCTTTTTGTGCATACATAACAATACTAAGTCTATTCTACTTATTAAAAAAATGAGTCATTAATGTTAACTAATAATGTGAAAAGAAAGTAAAATCTAAACGACATGATGACTCAAAGATATCGAAAAGTTCCCGGGCCATCCTCATTTATCAAATAAGGTGTAAAAAGCATAACAGAATACATGTTGTTGAAAAGCTGGCTTACAGAAAAGCTGTACCAGCGCTGAAAAACGGCGTGTCTTCGATTAAGGGGATTAGTTTGAATGTGATAGTGCGCTGGTATTTGAAACTATTCAAATAAGCAATTATAAGCTATCCTCGAACTTCTTTAAATCAAAAATTTTCTCCTGAATACTGCTTGTTAGATGACCAATACGAATATATTGTTAAAGGGAAAGTATGATGTGCAGGTGCAGGCAACTACTTGTTTGTGGTGGCGAGCATATATATATATATATAAATTTAATTAAATAAATTAAAAATATGATTAAAAATTGCAGCTCGTCATCACAATAAATGATTGTTAAACATATACCACGTATATCTGATCTCGTTGTATTAACTAACCTTTATTAGTATCGTGGTTCCTGATACTCATAACTAATCTTTCATTCTAACTGATGTTAGGAAGCTCACTAATTTGTATTATGTTCAGAAATTCTATTGGTTATCTCATGCATTATTCTGATCATTGGAAACTGTGTTGTCTAAGTTCATATATTAACTCTTGTACAAAGAGGAGAGCAAAAATTTCATCACATGTCTGCATAGTAATACTTTGAACTTAAAATGGCTTGACACTTCATTTCATCGAATGTTAGTGATTGTTTTTTGTACTAAATGTTTTTTTGTATAAAATCACCTTCACGCAGAATTTCTTGTGTAAAATGATCATGGTTACCTCTTGTTCCTGCTACTCTACTCTGTCTTCTTTCTTTGAGGACGAGCAAAAGGATTTATTTCTATAATCCGAGATTCCGAGATTCGTCTCATGTCTAGCACATAAATAAATGTCGACTTTCCGTTATTACGCTACACGTAAGAAATGATTCAAAATATTCCTTTCAGATTGCTCAAGTGTTAAGTTCCTTATTCCATCAACTTAATCTAAACATATTTTTATTGGAAACAAATTCTCAAATTATTCATAACACATCGCTATTATAATTGTACGTAATAGTGAGTTTATGATCTGAAAGACAGATTTAATTATATTAACTACTTCATCTTTATTAGCTTGTTGCTCCTGAAAATGTTTGGCTGCCAAAGCATATATTCGTCATTCCTTGTTGTACATTACAAGCTCAATCCAGTCGTAAACATTTAATTTTCTACTGTTAGAAAGCACGTATACAATATTCTAACTCATTAAAAAATAATATTAAAACACCTGGAATACTTTAAACCGTCAAAGCAAATTCAAGAATTATTGATCTTCGTTAACACAAGCCCATTAATTGAGTATAAGAAAAATTTACGAGTGCATTATCAATGATAACACTATGTGCATCCAAAAGGCATGGATGCTCGGCGTTTTTGATACGCTCTTGAACAGAGCGAATTTATCGAGATTATTGTAGGAATAAGAAGTAATGCGTGAAATACTGATTGCAGTACAATTATGAAAACGATTTTAACGAAAGTAGTGTATACAAATGTATTATAATAGGCGATGACTAACAATACTAATCCAGTAGAAATTGCCCCTTGAATTAACGGGAAACCTACGTGATATAAACTATCCTTTAACTTTTCTTCAGTCGTTACTTGTGCTGAAGTAATGAAAGAATAGCATATATGAGTGGGATAATTAACACAAAACCCGATGCAGAGAGTCAAGCTAATCAAAGACACGATATCTAGATTGATTGCCCATAAAGACATGAATCCAATCGTCTGCACGGTGATGGACACGACACAGATAGCGACGATAACAGCGCAATGCAAATTCGGAATTAAAGAAATAAAAATTCCAAAGATTAACAAGGAAGTGATCCAAAACAGTTGAAACGTTATCTGTCTGATAACGATTCCTTGCTCGGCCATAGGAGTTATTACTGTATGGATTACAACAGAAAATGGCGCTTCTTCGGCTATTCTCGATAAATCGTTTACTATTTTGAATTCCGTTACTCTGTCCGAAACATTTTTCGCTAAAAAAAAGAAACGACTGGCGACAATATCAGTGTAATTGTGATTGAAGATAATGTCATTCTCAAATTGCTTGGTTTCTAAAAATTTCAAGAAGACGTTTCTAAGAGCATCCATGAAATCCTGTTTCTGAGACAGATCGTAACCCCTTAAAGAATATTTCGAAATAGAATGATTTTCAAATACCTTATAATATTTTAACCAAGAAAATTCGTACTCGTATCCGGCTATATTTTCAATAGTGTGAAATTTTTTCATAAAATCATTAACTGACTCTTGAACTCGTGGATTAGAATAATCTAAAGTTTCGTTAATTACGACGTGCACCGTGAAAGGGTATTGGGTAAAATATTCATAGAAAACATGAAATCCCTGTGTAATTTCAGAACTGTCTGAATTGAATTTGTACACATTCAGCCCCTCCTTTAAGGACATAACACCGCATATACCTATTGACAATAATATAAAATACAACAAGATAATAAGAATTTGTGATACAGGATGCAAAATAAAATCTGAAAATGTATCTCTGAAGAACTTCATAAAACAGTCCTTACTTTCTTCTTTGTAACAGTCAGTTTGTCCAATAGTTTCTGTAAAATGAAAATATATTCTATAGATGAATATAGTTCATTTGTATGATATTGTATAACAATAAATTAATTTTATGATTTAAAGTATGATTGAAACTATAATAATTTAAAGCAGAAATTTCAGAAATTTTACTAAACAATTAAAACTAGTTTTTCACTTTAACGGATAAAAAGTATAACAGTAACAACATAGAAATAAAAATAATTAAAATCTATTACTTTAAATGTTGAATATTACATTAGTTTCGAATATTCGTTACAATGACAACTGTAAAATCAAGGTTGAATAGTATATAGTCTTACATATTTTTGTATATTCTTCATGTTCACTATATATGTTTTTAGAATATAAACATAGTAATGAAATGAAAATTTTGAATTTAAAAAAATTCCAATGAGTTAAGAATCATTAAGCGAAATTTTTCAAAAAACAATACAGAACACTAGCAGATGAGCAAAAATAACAAGAAACATTAAGATTATTAGATTCTTTCGTACTTCTAACGCTTGCATTATATTATAATATAGTATTTGATTTATAAACAGAAAAATTGTACGCCTGTATCCATTGTTCACTGTAACAAAAGCCTCTTTGAAAGTTGTCGATTTTAGGATCTCACAATCTAGCAGAGGATGAAAAGAAATTTTTGGACATACTCAAAATATCAATTCAAAGTGAGTACATATGTTAATGAGAAAACCGAATTTTTTCTCAGTTCTACTAAAATTAGACACGTCTTAATTGCAAATACAGTGGAACCTCGTTATACGACCTTAATCCGTTTCCGATGTTTGGACTTATACCAAATTGGACATATACCGAATTGGACATATACCAAACCAACCTTTCCCATAAGAAGTAATGTAAAAATGATTAATCCGTTTTCGTGTAAAAAAATGGCTTGCTTTAAACACCTCGCTTTCCTGGCTAGTTTCTGCTTGATTTTTCGTGAGATCAGCGTGTATCTTTTTAGCTTTCTCGCAAATAATTGCTTCCGATGCGCTGTCTCCAGCACTGTTTTTCAGTAATCCAAAGCAAAAGCAATTTCTCGACATGATCTAATGTCTTTGATCTCTGTTTATAAATTTATTTAACCTCTTTTGCAACGTTAGCAGATTTAATAATGACTTTATTTTTCGCGATTGTCCATATCGTCGTTCTCGGAATACGATAGGCAACAGTTAAAATCTCGAACACGCGTGCCACCTTCGTATTTCTCAACAATCTCTTTTATCAGTTCCATTGTAATTATAGTCATTTTTTAGTTTTCTGTCGCTTTTCATTTGCCTTTTTGCGATTCGTGATTAAAAAAAATAATAAAATTTTACTTACGAATTAAAATCAGAAGATATTTAACAAAGTTATAAACTATTGTACCGCCAACGTCTAGTCTGGTCTAGTACACCGATAGTGCTACTTGTTCATTGATGGCGCGTATAATTGTATTATGTCGTACACCGAACAAAAGTCGTATACCGAGCAAAATTTGTTATGTCCAAACAGGACGTATTCCGAATTGGACGTATTCTAAAGCAGACGTATACCGAGGTACCACTGTATTTAATAATATGGGTTTTATATAAAGTTTTATATAATTTATTAAGGTACAGGTAACCCCAGTATAACACGGTACTTCTATAGCACGGATTCACTCTAACACGGTTCGAGAATTGGTACCATCCCCCGTATAACACGGCACTTCTATAGCACGGATTCACTCTAACACGGTTCGAGAATTGGTACCATCCCCCGTATAACACAGTACTTTTATAGCACGGATTCACTCTGACACGGTTCGAGAAATGAGTAAAACCCTCGTACAACATGAAATGTAATAAATTTTTACATACTTAAGTACTAATAGTTCACGAAAATTATTATTATCGTGAACTATTAGTACTTCAGTGTGGAAATTTTCTTTTCTCGTCTCCATACACATGGTCCTTGGCGAAAATTGTTTCAATGGTTGCCAGATTGCGATACTTCTGCTTCTGATGTTGCCGAATGTTTTTCCCTTATTCCATACTTGCTTTATTCTTCATAAGTGCTTAGCACCATATAAGGAAATTTATAAAGACCTTTTAACTAGAAGCAAGCAATCTAAAATTACATAC